>NW_028270162.1:23423396-23726346 GCF_037043375.1 Chiloscyllium plagiosum | reverse complement strand
GGAATTCAAAATGTTAAATGATTTAAATGTTATTTAATGAACATGCCTTAGGTATAGATGTTAAAGCACCAATAATGGAGGAAACTATTTTGACAATCACTATGCCTGTTGGTATCACAGTTTGGTCTAGAAGGCTAAATGAAGCAGACAGTTTACTGTGCATATCTATGTGTTGCAACTTTGCATTTCATAGCCTTTGCAGTCCACTTGTGATTTCCTTATTTGACCCCCCTCTGTGCTCTCCAACATTAGTAGCTTCTATCACCACAGTCTGACTGGTCATTGATGTGAACAAATCTCCACTGTGGATTTATTCTCTCCTATCCTTTGAGTTTCTCACCTTATCTATAGTTTCCTTTATACTCCACATTGATACGAGGTGACTGGAGTTTCTGCAGGAAGCATTTTAGACAGGAAGATGTATCGAGCAGCTCCACTGGTCAGTGTAAGTGTGATGATGTCAATGGTTCATCTTAGTTGACCACATTCAATTATTGGCTAGTTATGACTACCCAATTATTATGGCCTGGACAGTAAGATTTCTGAATGACTGTATACAATAGTCTAAACAAAACTAGTTAGCGCAAAATGTAATTTTAAAATATAAATCAAAACTTTCCATTTTGAGCATTATAGACATGGAAAGAACTTTTAATTTCACTCCAGGCATATAACCAGTAATATTGAATTAATTGTTAATGATACGGACCATGCAGTTTTGCTTTCCAATGTAATCAAAAGTGAGCAAACGAACTCAATATTATTTTGAACTTTGTAAAAGGCAGCCAATTCTAGAAACAAAATCAAAAGTTTCTGGAAAAGCTCAGCAGGTCTGGCAGCATCTGTGAAAAGAAATCAGAGTTAATGTTTCAGGTCTGGTGACCCTTCCTCAGAACTGATGGTAGCTAGGAAAATGTTGGATTTAATGTAGAACATAGGGTTGGGGGAGATGGTAAGGAGTAAACAGTAGGTGAGGTTAGAGCCCATAGAGAGAGAAGAACAGTTGGACGGACAAAGGCGTGGATAATAATCTGGCTAGGAGGGTGACTAGCTGTGAATGGAGACTGTTGATGGCTAACAATGGGTAGTGTGCAACAGCAGACTATGTGATAACAAGAAGTTCTCTTCCTCTCTCTACAAAGATCTCAGTGAGTCTCTCACTGCAACCCCCAGGTTGTCTTCTCTGCCCTGAAGCTCTTTAACCATGTCCTGAAAACCACAGTTCCAACCTTCCAGCTCAGCACCACCCTCATAACCTGTCCCACCTGTCAATCTTCCTTCCCACCTATCTGCTCCACCCTCCTCTCCAAATATCACCTCTACCCCTTCCTTCATCCATCTATTGCACTCTGAACTACTTTCTCCCCAGCCCAACCCCCTCCCATTTATCTCTCCTGCCCCAAAGCCTCTGGCATCATTCCTGATAAAGGGCTCCTGCGTGAAACATCAATTTTCCTGCTCCTCGGATGCTGCCTGACCTGCTGTGCTTTTCCAGCACCACTCAAATCTTGACTCTAATCTCCAGCATCTGTAGCTTTCACTTTCACCTGATAACAAGACCTGGCGTGTGGAGGTGGGGGCTAGGACAAGCCCTAAAGTCATTGAACCTGATATTGAGTCCAGAAGGCTGCAGGGCCCCCAAGCGGAAAATGAGATGTTGTTCTTCCAGTTTACACTGCACTTCACTGGAGCACTGCAGCAAGCCTGAGTTATGAGTGAGTTGCTTCATCAGGTCCTGGCCTTAAGCATCGATTTTCCTGCTCCTTGAATGACCTGCAGTGCTTTTCCAGCAACACACTCTCAACTCTGATCTGCAGACCTCACTGTCTCCAAGCCTGAGATATTGGCCAGGGAACAGGTGGTGACTTGAAGTGGCAAGCAACTGGAAGCTCAGAGTCATTTTTACAGGCAGAATGTAGATGTTCTGCGAAGCAGTTACCCAGTCTATGCTTTGTTTCTCCAGTGTAGAGGAGACCACTTTGTGAGTGGCGAATGCAGTAGACTAGATTGTGTGAAGCCATTTCCAAAGATAGGTTACTTGAATCTGCATTAAGCCAAAAATGTAGAATAATGATGGGTGGACCCAAATACAATCCAAAAAATAGAAACGTATAAAAGAGGAGCAAGACTTGACCCCTCAGGTCAGTTCCATCATTTAACAAGGTCATGGCTGATCTGATTACTCCACATTCCCACCTACCCTCAATAATCTGTCACTCCCTTTCTTATCCTGAATTTATCATCTCTGCCTTAAAAAATATTCAAATGCCTTGCATTCACCATTGTTAATTTAGAAATTATTTCTCTTCACCTCTGTCTTAAATGGATGAACCCTTACTTTTAAACACTAGCTCACAGTCGAAAACGTCCTTGCTACATCCTGTAGGGGTCTTATATTTCTCAACAAAATCATCTCTTACTCTTCTAAACTTCAATGGATGCAGACCTAGCTTGCCCAACATTCCCTCATTAGATAACACAACCATTCCAAGTAATCCATCTCTGAACTGCTTCCAATGCATTTCCATTTTTCCTCAAATAAGGAGGCCAATACTGTCCACAGTTCCTCAGATATGGTCTCATCAATATCCCACATAGCTGCAGCATAACTGCCCTGTTTTGTTTTTGATTTTCCTCACAACATTCTATTTGTTTTCCTTATTACTTGCTATACCTGCATTCTAATCTCTTGCGATTCATGCACTGGGACAGCCAGATCTCTCTGCATCTCACAGCTCTGCAAATTCTCTCTATTTCAATAGTAATATATGGATAGAGTAGCCAATGATCTTACCTTAAGACTAAGAAAATAGACAGTCATCCATCTATTCATAATTTAGTAATTGTGGAATCATTACCAGTATAAAATTGAGTAGACATTGTTTTAATTTTATCCATTCTCATTGTAAATTATTTTGTATCTTCTCTTAGATCTTGTTCATGAGCAAACCTCAGCTCTTCATGCACCCAATTATGTAGTTTCTAGCCTTGAGGTTTAGTGCTGCCGTCATAAGTGATAATAAGCAGCAAGCTTTAACTGGTGCTGATGTTTGTTCCCTATGGTCTGTCTCCCTGTCATTGAAAATGGTAGTGCATCACTACAGGCTGTGTTGGCTATTTACACTTTTAAACAAATCTGTAAAGGAGATTTTTTAAAAACAGCTAAATGATGCAATAATGAAAAATTACTTTCATGCTTCTACAGCAGACAATTTATTGTCTAACAACCCAACAAGAATCACTCTCATATACTAAGCCCTGCTTCAATAATTGTTTGTTATACCTAATCTTTTTCTTTCTACTAATCGATACATTCGGCTGAATCTTCCATCTATTTGGCTAAGTACAATTTGGATCAAACTTTTTTAAGGCATTTCTGCTATGAGGCCAAGTGAGTTTCTAACAAAACTCAACTCATTAACTATCTAGAGCACTCCTAGAGTGTCTCTCACATCCAATTCTGGCCACAACTTACCACACCTTGTTCCCAGAACAGCTTGCCATTCAGCAGATATCCTGAAACCCACCAAATCCATTGTGTCCACAATCAGCAGAAAAGACCCAAGGTTGGTGATAGGCTACTTGACTTTCAGTTACACACACTTTATGTGGACAGCAACCTGCCTCTGACCACACTGAATGTCTGATTGACCATTTCCAAGCTTGTGGATAGATATTGGAGGTTGTCTTAATGCTTCAGGACTCCCTGAATGAAGGGTATCCCCCTTGACTTGACTGAGGCCTTCTGACAGCCACGATAAATTTCCTTCCTTTGTGTCTGTGCGAAATGCCAAAGCAAGACTGCATAAATATAACAATAGAATCCCTACAGTGCTGAAAGTGGCCATTCAGCCCACTGAGTTTGTACCAGCCCTCCAAAGAGCATTCCACCCCGACTCAGACCCCTACCCGATCCTTGTAACCCCGCAATCACCACGGCTAACCGACCTAGTTTGCACAACCCTGGACACTACAGGATAACTTAGCATGGCCAATCTACCTAAGCCGTACATCTTTGGATGTGGGAGGAAACCGGAGCACCCGGATGAAGCCCACGCAGACACAGGGAAAATGCGCAAACTCCATACAGACAGTCAGCTGAGGGTGGAATCAAATCTAGGCCCCTGGGGCTGTGAGGCAGCAACGCAAACCACTGAGCCACCCTGCAACCCATGCCTGCTTATATGTTCTTAACAGACTCTCAAAACTCCAAAATAATTGTCCATCATATCATTAACTGATCAGCTCACACAGTTCTTCAAAAAAAAACCAACAATCAAGATAAACTATGAAAATGGATGTCCACCTATTTTTCACTAGAGTTGCATTGACCAATAGATAGAGCGCAAAAGGAAATTCTCAGTGAAAATTGCTACCAATTGAACTAAAATTATGCACAAATTTGTTTTACTTAATTAATAAGAAACCAGTACAATTTACAGAGTGAATAGATTTTGCTTGAAAAAAACTTATGGAATTGTATAATAAATAACCTTAAATTCTTAATGACTCAGAAGTCTACCTTGTTACAAAGAGAGTAACCTTCACACAATCTGGATTGCTACATAATGATCCATTGAGTAAACCTTTGTCTGAAAGCCTTTTACTCAAATAAAGAAAAATTCTACAGTTGCATAGGGAGTAAATCTGTCCTCAGTGCAAAATAGCTTGACATAACTAGACAGCAACTAACTCACACACTGTTAAATAAACAACAATTCTGTATAGTTATAAACAATGAAGCCTTTAAGCTGCTGAACAAACAAGATGTCCACACAAATACACCAGAATTTCTGTGATTGGGACCATATATCTCACACGTATATGCTTTCCCTGCCCTGCTTACTCTCTCCTGGCTCATTTTCTTTAATGGTTTGCAAAACAAATTGGTTAAAGGTTAAAAAGTGCCAGTGACAGCTGCAGAGGTTTGGTATAATCTAAACAATATAAATATCAGAACATCATAAGAGTCCAATCTAATTCTAATTAACCTTATCATCATCAGCACATTCTTGACCACCTCACTGAGGTAGGCAGGAAAGACTGCAGTCAGTAGTGACACTATAATAAGATAAAGAGTTCAGGGTCTTGCATTGATTTAGAATTTTTATATTGGGATCAAGCTATGAAAGACTGAAGAAACAGAAATTACTTTTGTTTATTTTATCAGGTTTTCCAGTGTGCAATAACTGTAAGCAAAGGTTGCTGAGAATGACATTAGGGATTCTTGTTGGAAGTAGATGAAGTATTAAATTAAGGATGTTATGTTCAATTCCTATAAAACACTAATTGGGCCCCACTTGAAGTATTGTAGTCAATTCCCTCCACCACACTTTACAAAAGCTTTAAAGAAGTTACAGAGGAGATTTATGGGACCACGGATGGAGGATTCACGACATGAATGGCTCGACAGGTTGAGATTGATGTCTTCTGAGCAAAGGAAATTAAGGGAAGATTGGATTGAAATGTCCAAAATTGTGAAGGGTTTTGATGGAGTAAATAAGGAAGAACATTTTTAAATGACAGAGGGTTGGTACTCAGAGACACAGATTGAATGTGATTGACAAAACAAAACAGCACCCAGATGTTTGTTACTAAGGTAGTTAGTTCCAGTCTGGAAGTCCCTGACTTAGCGACCTGCGACAGTAGAAAGTACTCCATCAGACCCAAATTTATTTTCAGGAAGTGGGATGAGGGTGGGGGGAGATTTATGAAAGGCATGAAACAGTTAACTTTCATGTATAGAAGGAATGAGTTAACTGAAATCCTGACTTTTGATTGGTTTGGAAAACATTAAGAATGGGGTTGGGGTTGGGGGGAGCATAGTGACTCAGTGGTCAGCACTACTTCCGTGCAGCGCCAGGGACCCGGTTTTGATTCCACTCTCGGGTGACTGTGTCAAGTTTGCACATTCTCCTTGTGTCTGTGTGGGTTTCCTCCAGGTGCTCCTGTCTCCTCCCACAGTCCAAAGATGCTAAATTGCCCACAGTATCTAGGGATGTGCAGTATAGGGGGTTTAACCATGGGGAATGCAGGGTTACTTGGATAGGATAAGATGTGGGTCTGGGTAGGATGTCCTTCGGAGGATCAATGTGGGCTTGATGGGCTGAATGTAATTACACTGTAGGGATTCTATAAATTGGACAATGCCAGTAAATTAACCACAATTTTCAATCACAATCGGTTCTCAGCAAGAATGAAAGCAGCAGCAACACCTGAGCAATTGTACAAGTTAAGCACCCATCACCATGAGGGAAATCATATTTTCTTCCTGTTGTGTATTCAACTGGGGAGGAGACAGGAGTTAACTCTGACCTTGAGGTTCGACATAACTCAGTGGATTGAAAGACCAAGAGTGCAAGATATCAAATACTAGGTCATCCAACAGGCTGTAAGTGTGTGAAAGCATGACCGGTACAAGGACAACATCAAAGTGTGGGCGCTGCAATGCATTCAGGTAAAGGAGGATGGAGACCAGTCATCACCATCTCCAAGCCCCCAATTGACACCAGTAACAACCAGCCACATTGGTGATTGTAAGTTCCAGTCATATCATAAAGAAGTTTGCACTATGGTCTTGTTAGTTTAATAAGCAAACAAACTTAAAATTGAACCAAAGCCTATTTGTTGTGTATTCTGGTCTTGTAATTCCAGGGTCCCAGAATCATTGTGATGAGGCTATAATGAGGCCTGGCAACACCCAAATGAGTATAGGTGAATAATGTTTAGCTAAATAAGGCAGCTTGATAACACCGTCAATGACATCTTGCATCACTTTGCTGATGATTACAATGGGATTGATAATGAGATAATGATGAGAGTGTATTTGTGAAAAGAACATTGCACTTTTGTATGTCGGTGTTGGTGCTGTCACTGTATTGGACCCGCTTAGCTAGAGGTGCAACGCACTCCAGAGCACAAGCCATTTCTTGATATCAGCACAAAATCAATTGAATTGGCTAATGTCTAATTTTTGTAATGGTGGGAACCTCCAGAGGTGGCTGATGTGACTAACTCAAAATTTCTGACTGGAGGTGGTTGTAAAAGCTTCAGCCTTGTCTTTTTTGGATTATTGTGCTGGGTTACACTGAAGATGGAGATGTTTGTGGCATCTGTGTTTCCTTTTACTTTCTCCATCACCATTCATAATATAATACAATTGCAAAGATTTGGTCTGAGCCATTGGTTTTGAAGTCTCTGGCTTTATGGAGTGGCTATGGGATGTTGCTGCCAAAACTACCCCTGAGGCCGCCATTGAAAGGAGGGACAGAGCAGACCCACCAAGTCACTGATGCTGAAAACGTCACTACTTCAGTTGCCACCCACAGTCACCACATTGCCACCGTAACCACTGGAGCCACTGAGGCACCACTACTAATAGCTATCGCTGAAACCATCACCAGGACAAACAGACCAGACACTGAGGCCTTCAATGGCCACCAGTTCCTCATCCGCCAGGCTACCGCCACCATAGAAGGCTCTCGCAACACCTTCCACAGCTGCAGAAAAGAAGAAAGGGTGAACTTTGATACAAAAGAGAAACAAAGAAGCAAAACAACAAAAAACAAAGAAAAATGCCCAAACACTTCCTACCCTGCCATTGTAAGTACTTCTATGTAAGATCATCGACTTGTCTGTAGGACAGTGCTTCCAATTTTGTCATGAGAAATTGGGGCATGGGTTTTCTGCCCGACCACCTCAAGAGTTGCTGAAAAATGCATCCCTGGCAAACACTGCAGTATCACAGCCACTTAACACTCCAAACAGTGTTCATTGGAGACAAGACTTTTACCTCTCACACAGAGAGAGCTGCTGGATATCTGGTCCCTTCCCAGTATCTGAAAACAATATGGATGGAGAAATTGTAAAACCCTTTCCTATGTTATTTTGAGGAGAACTTTACAGAATCAAATGGCTTTTGTTTGCATGTTCTAACCCAGTGCCTGGGTCGGTGCCAAGTGGTTTGTCTTGTTTTATTTGAATTTCAGATTCTCTTTGTGGTTTTGATACAACTCCAGGGATAAATAGGCCATTTTACAGGTTAACCACGTTGTGCTTAGTTTGATCCAGACCAGGTAAGGGTGGTAGATTTCCTTTCCTTAAGGTGGTAGATTTCCTTTCCTTAAGATCTATGACAATCTGATACTTTCATGGTCACCAATACTGATGATAACATGTTATTCCAGATTTAGTCAATTAATTGAATTTGAACTCCCCAGCTACCTGGTTGGGAGTTGAACTCATGACTTTTACTAGGCATTGTTTATAAATAAAATTTACATGTATTGAGGCAGCTGTCTGATTAGAGTCATAGAGATGTACAGCACAGAAACAGAATCTTTGGCTCAAACCGTCCATGCTGACCAGATAATCCTAAATAAATCTAGCCCCATTGGACAGTATTTAGCCCATATCGTTCTAAACCCTTTCTGTTCATATACCCATCCAGATGTCTTTTAAATGTTGTAATTGTACCAGACTCCACCACTTCCTCTGGCACCTCATTCCTTATACGCACCACCCTCTGCGTGAAAAAGCTGCCCCTTAGATCCCTTTTAGAATTTTACCTGCTCACCCTAAACCTATGCTCCCTAGTTTTGGATTCCCCCATCCCTAGAGAAAGACTTTGTCTATTTACCCTATCTATGCCCCTCATGATTTTATATCCCGTTATGAGGTCACCCCTCAGCCTCCGACACTCCAGAGAAAATAGCTCCCAGTCTATTTAGCCTCTCCCTATAGCTCGAACCCTCCAACCCGGGCAAAATCATTGTAAATGTTTTCTGAACCCCTTAAAGTATAACAACATCCTTCCTATAGTAAGAAGACCAGATCTGAATGCAATATTTTAAAAGTGGCCGAACAAATGTCCTGTACAGCCGCAATATAACTTCCCAACTCCTATAGTCAATGCACTGACCAATAAAGTCAAGTATAGCGAATGCCTACTTCACTATCCTATCTATCTGTGACCCTACTTTCAAGGAACTATGAATCTGCATTCCTTTTTATAGCATTTCTGATAGTATCTCAGAGCTGATCTTTTTCAACCTTTTTCTAAACTGTTATCTCCATCCAGCGGCCAGTCCCAGTGATGCCACATTCTAGAAATAACACCACTTGGCCCCAACAAATACCAGAACCCATCCCCACCCCCTCAAATACCAGAAGCCATTCCCACAGCAATGCCATCAAATTGTCCAAAAATATTCTGCTTAAAACAATTCAGCTGGAGAAATGGATGGAACTGTCTGTTTAATCACAAAGTTACAGGTTAAGAATCCCAGATCAGGTGTTGTCAATCAAAATTTTATTTTCTGAACTTTTCCCATGATATGACTGCAGCGCTGTCGCTTAGATGGTTAAAGCACCTGACTAGTAAACAGGATACCTGGGTTCAAATCCCAGTGGTGCCTGCTGTCTATATCAAAAGTTTGCTCTTTTACCTTCTTGGGGTGGCACGATGGCTCAGTGGTTAGCACTGTATCCTCAGGGACCCGGGTTTGATTCCAGCCTTGGGCAACTGTCTGTGTGGAGTTTGCACACTCTCCCCATGTCTGCGTGGGTTTCCTCCCACAGTCCAAAGATGTGCAGGTTTAGCGAATTGGCCATGCTAAATTGCCCACAGTGTTAGGTGCTTTAGTCAGAGGGAAATGGGTCTGGGTGGGTTACTCTTTGGAGAGTCAGTGTGGACTTGTTGGGCTGAAGGGCCTGTTTCTACACTGTAGGGAATCTAATCTAATATAGAACATAGAACATAGAACATAGAAAAATACAGCACAGTACAGACCCTTTGGCCCTCGATGTTGCGCCGATCCAAGCCCACCTAACCTACACTAGCCCACTATCCTCCATATGCCTATCCAATGCCCGTTTAAATGCCCATAAAGAGGGAGAGTCCACCACTGCTACTGGCAGGGCATTCCATGAACTCACGACTCGCTGAGTAAAGAATCTACCCCTAACATCTGTCCTATACCTACCACCCCTTAATTTAAAGCTATGCCCCCTCATAATAGCTGACTCCATACGTGGAAAAAGGTTCTCACGGTCAACCCTATCTAAACCCCTAATCATCTTGTACACCTCTATCAAGTCACCCCTAAACCTTCTTTTCTCCAATGAAAACAGCCCCACATACCTCAGCCTTTCCTCATACGATCTTCCTACCATACCAGGAGAAAGTGAGGGCTGCAGATGCTGGAGATCAGAGCTGAAAATGTGTTGCTGGAAAAGCGCAGCAGGTCAGGCAGATTCCAAGGAACAGGAGAATCGACGTTTCGGGCATTAGCCCTTCTTCAGGAATGAGGAGAAAGTGAGGTCTGCAGATGCTGGAGATCAGAGATGGAAATGTGTTGCTGGAAAAGCGCAGCAGGTCAGGCAGCATCTAGGGAACAGGAGAATCGACGTTTCGGGCATTAGCCCTTCTTCAGGAATGAGGACAGTTTGTCCAGCAGGCTAAGATAAAAGATAGGGAGGAGGGACTTGGGGGAGGGGCGTCGGAAATGTGATAGGTGGAAAGAGGTCAAGGTGAGGGTGATAGGTCAGACTGGGGTGGGGGCGGAGAGGTCGGGAAGAAGATTGCAGGTTAGGAAGGCGGTGCTGAATTTGATGGATTTGACTGAGACAGGCTGGGGGAAGAGGAAATGATAAAACTGGTGAAATCCCAATTCATCCCTTGTGGTTGGAGGGTTCCTAGCCGGAAGATGAGGCGTTCTTCCTCCAACCGTCGTTTTGCTGTGGTCTGACGATGGAGGAGTCCAAAGACCTGCATATCCTTGGTGGAGTGGGAGGGGGAATTGAAATATTGAGCTACAGGGTGGTTGGGTTGGTTGGTCCGGGTGTCCCAGAGGTGTTCTCTGAAACGCTCCGCAAGTAGGCGGCCTGTCTCCCCAATATAGAGGAGGCCACATCGGGTGCAGAGGATGCAATAGATGATATGTGTGGAGGTACAGGTGAATCTGTGGCGGATATGGAAGTTTCCTTTGGGGCCTTGGAGGGAGGTGAGGGGGGAGGTATGGGCGCAAGTCTTGCACCTCCTGCGGTTGCAGGGGAAGGTGCCGGGAGTGGAGGTTGGGTTGGTGGGGGGTGTGGATCTGACGAGGGAGTCACGGAGGGAGTGTTCTTTACGGAATGCTGATAGGGGAGGGGAGGGAAATATATCCACCAAGGATATATTTCCCTCCCCTCCCCTATCAGCATTCCGTAAAGACCACTCCCTCCGTGACTCCCTCGTCAGATCCACACACCCCACCAACCCAACCTCCACTCCCGGCACCTTCCTCTGCAACTGCAGGAGGTGCAAGACTTGCGCCCATACCTCCCCCCTCACCTCCCTCCAAGGCCCCAAAGGAAACTTCCATATCCGCCACAGATTCACCTGTACCTCCACACATATCATCTATTGCATCCTCTGCACCCGATGTGGCCTCCTCTATATTGGGGAGACAGGCCGCCTACTTGCGGAGCGTTTCAGAGAACACCTCTGGGACACCCGGACCAACCAACCCAACCACCCTGTAGCTCAACATTTCAATTCCCCCTCCCACTCCACCAAGGATATGCAGGTCTTTGGACTCCTCCATCGTCAGACCACAGCAAAACGACGGTTGGAGGAAGAACGCCTCATCTTCCGGCTAGGAACCCTCCAACCACAAGGGATGAATTGGGATTTCACCAGTTTCCTCATTTCCCCTCCCCCCAGCCTGTCTCAGTCAAATCCATCAAATTCAGCACCGCCTTCCTAACCTGCAATCTTCTTCCCGACCTCTCCGCCCCCACCCCAGTCTGACCTATCACCCTCACCTTGACCTCTTTCCACCTATCACATTTCCGACGCCCCTCCCCCAAGTCCCTCCTCCCTATCTTTTATCTTAGCCTGCTGGACAAACTGTCCTCATTCCTGAAGAAGGGCTAATGCCCGAAACGTCGATTCTCCTGTTCCCTAGATGCTGCCTGACCTGCTGCGCTTTTCCAGCAACACATTTCCATCTCTTCTTCAGGAATGAGGAAAGTGTGTCCAGCAGGCTAAGATAAAAGGTAGGGAGGAGGGACTTGGGGGAGGGGCTTTGGAAATGCGATAGGTGGAGGGAGGTCAAGGTGAGGGTGATAGGCCGGAGTGGGGTGGGGCGGAGAGGTCAGGAAGATGATTGCAGGTTAGGAAGGCGGTGCTGAGTTCGAGGGATTTGACTGAGACAAGGTGGGGGAGGGGAAATAAGGAAACTGGAGAAATCTGAGTTCATCCCTTGTGGTTGGAGGGTTCCCATTCACAAGATGAGGCGCTCCACCTCCCACTGCACCAAGGACATGCAGGTCCTTGGACTCCTCCATCGCCAGATCAAGGCAACATGACGGTTGGAGGAAGAACGCCTCATCTTCTGCCTGGGAACCCTCCAACCACAAGGGATGAACTCAGATTTCTCCAGCTTCCTCATTTCCCCTCCCCCCACCTTGTCTCAGTCAAATCCCTCGAACTCAGCACCGCCTTCCTAACCTGCAATCATCTTCCTGACCTCTCCGCCCCCACCCCACTCCGGCCTATCACCCTCACCTTGACCTCCCTCCACCTATCGCATTTCCAAAGCCCCGCCCCCAAGTCCCTCCTCCCTACCTTTTATCTTAGCCTGCTGGACACACTTTCCTCATTCCTGAAGAAGGACTTATGCCCGAAACATCGATTCTCCTGTTCCTTGGAATCTGCCTGACCTGCTGCGCTTTTCCAGCAACACATTTTCAGCTTCCTACCATACCAGCAACATCCTGGTAAACCTCCTCTGCACCTGTTCCAGTGCCTCCACATCCTTCCTATAGTATGGTGACCAAAACTGCACACAATACTCCAGATGCGGCCGCACCAGAGTCTTATACAACTGCAACATGACCTCAGGGCTCCGGAACTCAATTCCTCTACCAATAAAAGCCAGTACGCCATATGCCTTCTTCACCGCACTATTTACCTGGGTGGCAACTTTCAGAGATCTGTGTACAGGGACACCAAGATCCCTCTGCTCATCCATACTACCAAGTATCCGACCATTAGCCCAGTACCCCATCTTTTTATTACTCTTATCAAAGTGAATCACCTCACACTTACCTACATTGAACTCCATTTGCCACCTTTCTGCCCAGCTCTGCAACTTATCTATATCCTGCTGTAACCTGACACATCCTTCCTCACTGTCAACAACTCCACCGACTTTCATATCATCCGCAAACTTGCTCACCCAACCTTCTAGCCCCTCCTCCAGGTCATTTATAAAAATGACAAACAGCAATGGTCCCAAAACAAATCCTTGCGGAACACCGCTAGTAACTGCACTCTAAGATGAACCTTTACCATCAACTACTACCCTCTGTCTTCTTCCAGCCAGCCAATTCCTAATCCAAACCTCCAACTCACCCTTAATACCATACCTCCGTATTTTCTGCAGTAGCCTACCATGGGGAACCTTATCAAACGTCTTACTAAAATCCATATACACCACATCTACCGCTTTACCCTCGTCTACCTCCTCAGTCACCTTCTCAAAGAATTCAATAAGGTTTGTGAGGCATGACCTGCCCTTCACAAAACCATGCTGACTATCCTTGATCACATTATTCCTATTCAGATGTTCATAAATCCTATCCCTTACAATTCTCTCTAAGACTTTGCCCACAACAGAAGTGAGACTCACCGGCCTATAGTTACTAGGGTTATCCCTACTCCCCTTCTTGAACAAAAGAACCACATTTGCTATCCTCCAGTCTACTGGCACTATTCCAGTAGACAACGAGGACATAAAAATCAAGGCCAATGGCTCTGCAATCTCCTTCCTTGCTTCCCAGAGAATCCTAGGATAAATGCCATCAGGCCCAGGGGACTTATCTATTTTCACCCTTTCCGGAATTTCCAACACCTCTTCCCTACATACCTCAAAGCCGTCCATTCTAACTAATTGTGACTCAATATTCACATCGGCAACAATGTCCTGTTCCTGAGTGAATACTGACGAAAAGTATTCATTCAGTGTCTCCCCAATCTCTTCAGCCTCCACACGCAACTTCCCACTACTATCCTTGACTGGACCTATTCCTACCCTAGATATTCTTTTATTGCTGACATACCTATAGAAAGCCTTAGGATTTTCCCTAATCCTACCAACTAAGGACTTTTCATGTCCCCTCCTTGCTGCTCTTAGCTCTCTCTTCAGATCCTTCCTGGCTACCTTATAACTCTCAATCGCCCCAATTGAACCTTTACGCCTCATCTTTACATAGGCCGCTCTCTTCCATTTAACAAGGGATTCCAATTCCTTATTAAACAATGCCTCCCTCACACGACCCTTTCCTTCCTGCCTGACAGGTACATACTTATCAAGGACACTCAATATTTGCTCCTTGAACAAGCTCCACATATCAATTGTGCCCATGCCTTGAAGCCTACTTTTCCAAGCCACGCATTCTAGGTCGTGCCTCACCGCATCATAATTTCCCTGCCCCCAGCTATAACTCTTGCCCTGCAGTGCACACTTATCCCTCTCCATCACTAGAGTAAAAGTCACCGAATTGTGGTCACTGTCCCCAAAGTGCTCACCTACCTCCAATTCTAACACCTGGCCTGGTTCGTTACCCAGAATCAAATCCAGTATGGCCTCACCTCTTGTTGGCCTATCTACATATTGTGTCAGGAAACCCTCCTGCACACATTGGACAAACACCGACCCATCTAACGAACTCGAGCTATAGCTTTCCCAGTCAATATCTGGAAAGTTAAAGTCCCCCATAACAACCACCCTATTACTTTCACTCTTCTCCTGAATCATCCTCGCAATCCTTTCTTCTACATCTCTAGGATTATTAGGAGGCCTTTAGAAAACTCCTAACATGGTGACCTCACCTTTCCTATTCCTAACCTCAGCCCAAACTACCTCAGATGGAGAGTCTTCATCCATCGTCCTTTCCACCGCTGTAATACTATCTTTGACAAGCAATGCCACATCTCCCCCTCTTTTACCCCCACCTCTGACCCTACTAAAACATTTAAATCCTGGAACCTGCAATAGCCAGTCCTTTCCCTGTTCTACCCATGTCTCCATAATAGCCACAACATCGAAATCCCAGGTACCAACCCACGCTGCAAGTTCACCTACCTTATTTCGTATACTTCTTGCATTAAAGTATACACACTTCAAGCCACTTTCCTGTTTACAGGCACCCTCCTTTGAGATATCTTGCCACCTGTCAAACTTTGTAGGTGAAAAGTGTTAAAGGAAGCGTGGATTATTTTTTAAAAAATTTATTTTACAATAACAGGAATAAATTTACCAATAAAATAGTCTTTTATACATTTCAGTATGTTTGTTAATATATATTCTCAGAGACCTCAATCTTGTGACAAACCTTGTGATATTGTTCTGAGAGCTATTATCCTGTCAGCTGAAGAGAGGTAACAACTACATCTGTGCTGGCAATTCCCAAAATACCAGAATCTGACTGCGTGCAATGCTGAGTATTTTCCAGCATGCACTTGTATGACTCACTCAGCTATGCTGTGCAGCAAAATGAAGCATGTCTTTTCTCATCCTAGAACAGCAATTATACGCTTGTGAACAGTGCACTCGGTGAAGCACAGAGCGCAAATGAGCAGAAGCAGGTGGAGGTGGCACAAGGGTCTCAGGAAGCAGCTGGTTGGGGGGTGAGATTGCTTCTATCCATGGCTGTTAAGGACAGGCATTGATCTCTGGAACCTTTAAAAATAGGATGTTTTCTGAGCATGTAAGTTGGGATATCAGGTCGGTATGGACGAGTTGGATCGAAGGGTCTGTTTCCATGCTGTACATTTCTATGACTCTATGACTCTATCGTTGGAGCCAATGGGGAGCACCCTAACCTGCTTTCACCACATTACAGTTGCATTAGACAATTCCAGATCACATGCTTTGGACTGCACATCATAAGAAACCCCATGGAAGAAACTCTAATGGCAGGCTTCACATTTCTCATGAATGTTGTTGAACCAGCTCCTGCCAAAGTAGCTTGGGTGATCAAATGGACAGAGTTATTAGTGTATGCGTTGAAATTGTCACTGCTGCCAAGAAATCTGCTGACCCCACCAAATCAGCACATGTACATGCAATGTCCACTAGACATTGCCTACGGAGCAAAATTGGGCAGAAAAATAAATAAATCCGCAACAGCATATTCAAAACATTACCCAAAATATCTTCTCTTGTCTGTAGAACCAAATAGCAGGATTCATACACAAGGCAGAGCTTTGAAAATTTCTTTCATGGGATGAGATGTCATTGACAAGGCCAGCATTTGTTCCCTACCTTAACTGCCCTTGAACTGAAGGCTTGTTAGTCAACCATATTTCTGTGGATCTGGAGTCATACATAGGCCAGACACAAGGTAAGGCTGAAAGAACTCCTTCACTAAAGGACATTTGTGAGTTAGACGTCTTCTTATAGTTGTCATGGCCATCATTACTGAGACAAGCTTTTCATTCTAAATTTTGTTAAATGAGCTCAACATTTTCCAGGTTCCATGGTGGTATCCTAACCTATAACCCCCGTGCACTAGCCTGGACTCCAGGATTTATGCTCCAGTGATAGTTCCATGATACCAACATGGGAGAAAGTCTCCAACACATCAGCAGTAGGCTGATATCTTTTCATGGATTCAAGAGAAAGATTGCTAATTCCCCTGGACGCACACAGAAGTATGTATTATGGCCTTTCTTTAAATGGCTTCAAAACAGTCCCTCTAACGTTCACTGATTACATCATTCAAGATTTGGCACAGTGAGATAGTGCATATGTGACGCAAGTTCTACCTATCAGTATCTGAATTTTTCAACTGAGGTCCTATAAATGCTACACAACCTGACTTGAAACTAAATTTAAGTTGCAGCTGTAAGTTTCTGGCTGCCCTTTAACTAAGTTTTTATATTAAGATGTTGTCAACCACCTGTCAATGGCTGCATTTATTTGAGCAGAATTAGCAAAATGGCATAACAGCTGGAAAAAGATACAGAAGTCATGATAATGTCACTGGCAGATCATGACAACGTTCAGATTCCTGGCCGGCTGAATAATGTTCAAAAACCTGGTTGGAGGTCTCTCATCTACTTTTACCAAGGGTGCAATCAAAATGAAGATAAACTCCAGTGAGCATTGCAAATAGAGATGTCTCAATACTCCTTTAGGCAGCACAGGAAGCATCACACTTCAATAAATAGCTTAAATAACAACCATTTGTGAAGTTAACCATGGGTGTATAAACAGAAAGTCATAGCTCAGTCTAAAAATCACCAAGTTAAAAATCACACAACACCATGTTATAGTCCAACAGATTTAATTGGAAGCACACTAGCTTTCGGAACTAAAAATGTTTCAATGTATAATTTCAGTTACATCATACTGTAAATTTTTGCTATAAATTCTGTGTGTTAGGATTAAGCCCTCCACTACCACCTGATGAAGGAGCGTCGCTCCGAAAGCTAGTGTGCTTCCAATTAAACCTGTTGGACTATAACCTGGTGTTGTGTGATTTTTAACTTTGTACACCCCAGTCCAACACCGGCATCTCCAAAAATCACCAGTTTGACATAAAAATTAAATTCTGGAATTTTAGACATGTATCCACGTTTTCCAATTGGGGGAAACGGATAGATCCCACTTCCAGAGTTCTGGATGGAACAGTTTTCCCAAGGAAGATGTTTATTATGGGATATCTGCTAATACCATTTTAAGATATTTTCCTTGAGCTTTCTGGAACAGCAGCAAGGTTTGGAATATGTCAGCAGAACAATGAGCAGCCAGTAGGTAGAAAGTTCCTCCAGTAAATTGAAGACCAAAATCTGAATTGTATTCAATGATTAATGTTCAGAGTACTAGGAATTAGGGATATTTGTCCAGAAATGACTGTGTTTCATATATTTATATTAATGGCTTTGTGGAGTGTTTTACATCTGTTTGTTTTATATTGGCAACATCCCTCATAAATTGTTATGCAAATATGTTAAATTTTCATGTACTTCTGTCTCACAGAGTAATTTCTGAACTTTTTTTTTGCAAATTGAGCCTAGAATTAACACTTCCTATTGCATCAGTCAATTTGAGGTTTCTCCAAGATAATTATTTCTTAGCTCAGGCTCCAAGAATTGTCGAATGAATATAGCATGAAATGAAAATTTTAGAAATAATTCGATGTTTTCTGCAGTGTTCAGGATTTAATTGATTTGTTAATGATGTTATTCCTACATACTATAAGAGGGAAGCTATTTTTGCCAGGCCTCTCCAATCGTAACAAGGCATTAGTCAAGAAGTGTGGCAGGAGAGAGGTGGAATGGGGAGGTCAGCGGTTTCATTTTCCTTAAGTAAAATGCATCAAATTAATCAGTGCTTGCTCCGACGGTACTTGTGAAGACAAGCACTCACATCTCATTTATGTCTCCCACCGCAGTCTGGGAGCTCTGAAGCTGACAGGTGGTGTCTTGAGCTCTGAGCAACTTGCAATGATGTAATCTTATCTGAAGGCAAGTAGGGCCAAGTGGTACATAAGCCGAGTCACAAATTAATCGAGAGTTGTTGGCATAGTCCAGGAGCTACAGAACTGCTCCAGCACAAACTTGCATTTACCAGAGATGCTGTTGTTTTTGTATCCTTAACATGAACAGCCACTCATCACAAAAGCATGTTGTGTTTTGCAAACAGGGTTGCAACGACCCAAGAGTAGATTTTGTCTCTGAAATACTGGTAACAGAATCACAAATTGTTTTATAAAGAATATGCTGCTAATAGGGCCTGTTTCCACACTGTAAGTAATCTAATCTAATCTCTAATCTAGAGGTTTATATAATCATGAGGGCTGTGGAGAGGATAAATAGACAAAGTCTTTTCCCTGGGGTGGGGGAGTCCAGAACTAGAGGGCATAGGTTTAGGGTGAGAAGGGAAAGATATAAAAGAGACCTAAGGGGCAACATTTTCATGCAGAGGGTGGTATGTGTATGGAATGAGGTGAACAGAGGAAGTGGTGGAAGCTGGTATAATTGCAACATTTAAAAGGCGTCTGGATGGGTATATGAATAGGATGGATTCAGAGAGATATGGGCCAAGTGCTGGCAAATGGGATTAGAATAGGATGGGATAGCTGGTCGGCATGGACGTGTTGGACTTAAGGGTCTGTTTTTGTGCTGTACATCACTATGACTCTAAAAGGATTTGCTACAAACTGGGGAGGGGAAGCCTTAGCCTCCTTACTATAAATCTTGCAATGGCTCTCAGAAACATCTCACAATATTTCCCTTGCATTGATGCATTGTAAGCCTTTGCAAGTCAATTTCACACTCAAGATCCCAGAAGTGGAATAGCACTTTTCCCAATTCAAATTTGATGTCTGGATGTGTTGCTGCATCAAGTAGATATGGTAAGATTCACTGCATATAATGTCCTGGGCTCAGTTCCTTAAGGATAGCAATGCACTGTGGAGATGGCAATTAAACTCGGACTTCAATATCACAAATGGATACCCATTTGAATACTACAGCCAATGCATAAACTTGCAGTCCTCGTAAGAAAAATTCAGCTTGACACTTGTTCTTCACAGAGAAAATCTGGAACTTGTAGCCTCTTGCAACAAGATTTTCTTCTTCAATTACAGTCAACAAATAGAACCTGGTCAGCAAAGGAAAAAAATTGGGTGGTGACCTTCTCTACCATTCTGTCATCAAGAATGCCAATTTCAGAGCTTTCCACCACAAAGCAATATTTATCACAGTGGCACCAAGATAGACAGAGTACAACAAAGATGGAAGCCCTTTTGCCCATTGATTCCATGCTATTACAACATGTACAGAACAATCTCAGTTATCTGAACAAGATCTCAAGGTCCTATTAAAAACGTTAAATCAACGAGGTGTTACCGACACTGGTGCAAAGATCGTGTCTTTTGTTTACAATGATTAAAAGTGAATTTGGATTACCTGTACTGGAGAACATGTGAAAGAGGTGTTACTGACACTGGTGCAACAATGGCATCTTTTGTTTATCGTGTCTTTAGATGGCATCAAGCCATCGACAGTCACGGAGTGTTGGTACAATGGCTTGCGTGTTGATAGCCATGACAGTGAAGAGGACACCCATCCAGATCAAAGGGTAACAACTGACATCACCAAGAACTGCAGACAGCTGGGATTAGGAGACTTCATAGAGGCTGAGATCAATGCTTGGGTAAACTGTGACAACAACATCGGAACAGAGACACTCAGTGATGATCAGATTATCAATATAGTCATAGAAGAATAGTAGAAAAGTAGATGATAAGAAAAATTGACACCTCCTGCAGCCCCCGTTAACGAAGCTATCGTTGGTTTGTGACCTTTGAGTGGTATGAAGCACAAGACAAAGTCAATGTCATTATGTTGATGCATCTTCGTCAAATGTTATCGCTGGCAAAAAACCAAAACACAAGCACCTCAAGCAACAGCGACCGGATATTTTCTTCGAAAAATAATAACTGACTTCCACCTCAATGAATTTTATTTACACAGAAAGTGATTTTATTTGTAAAATATCATGAATTTTTAAGCAATATCCAGAGCTTGTACACATTTTATCAATTGAATGAAATAAAAACTTTGGAAACATGCTTTTTCACATAGTTATGTTCAGGAGGGCTTCCTTTGTTTACGATCAGATCAGTTATCCAAACAAAACACTTCTCGCCATCTCGTTTGGAGAGTCAAGGTTGTTCTGTAAATAATAACATGGCTTGATGCAGCATATTCCCCATTATTGTGCTCTGACAATTATGGGTGAATAAACATTCCTGATGTCTAGCTAGTTGACTGTCTTAGGTTGCCAATCTGTTGACATAATTAAGTATCTCTGATCTTCAGTATGTGAAAGGTCTTGGGCTGTTTCAACATCCTCCTGGAAAGTACAAGAAAAATTAATGGAGTAAATGGTGTGTGACAGCTTAACCACTCATACAACTGCTAACACCTCTTAATACCAATTAATTGCCACCAGCTTCTCGTGCCCACTTGCTGCCACTATAACATGGTCTCTTGGATCAGACACCTTGGTCTGATATGGGCTCGCTGCTATCTTGCTGCTACAAAGTACTTGTTGAGACAGATGTCTTGAGATTTATTAACAACACTAACCTTTACACTGTAATGATATCTCAGACCTACACGTGATCTGAGTTCGGTGTTTACTGACTATTGCTTCCGTGTTTCCTGTACATAACTGATTTGAGTAAACAAACTGCACTGCCTCCATTACATGAGCAGGGAGCGACTGCAATTAGGAATCTTTATGGTGGATCTTCACATGTTTTGATTTTATGTAACTGCCTTAAAGTTACACAGCTTGTGTCTGGTAGTGAATTGATGCAGGACAACAATCCTGAGTTCTGGTTAGATTTTTTTCAAACAAGATAGTGGAGTTTTCCTTTGTGTCCTGATCAATGTGTATCCTTCAATCAACAACACAAAAAGAGACTATCTAATTATTATCACGGCTATTTGTGGGAGTTGTTGTCCACAAACTAGCTTCTACATTTAGTAAGTTTCAGAACTTCAATAAGAAAACAGTTCTTTGGCTATCAAACACTTTGAGATGCCCAGTAGCTATCGAAAACAGATTTAAATACAAGCCTTCCTTTCTTTGTCACTTGAAAAGCCCTTTCCAAACTCAAGTCCCAATCTCCCGTTTTACATCCAAGCTAGATACACATTTCCATGCTGGGCTGTGGGAAGTTAATTCCAGAAAGAATTGTGTCCCCTATCAGGACACATGCCACCACCGTGTACAGGGTGACATGTGGTATGATTAACCATATGGTGGCACCTTGATCTTAGCTCATACTTGGAAGGGGTAAAGAACGCTCTGGTGGGTAGCTGCTGGAAAGATTTGGCACTTCAGGAAGAAAATTGTTGAAGAAGAAATATTTTATTAAAGGAAAATAAAACAAACAAAAATGTCAATTGATTTGCAGAGTGATCCTGCAGCCTTTGAGTACTGCTTGTAAAGGAGCGTAGATTTATTGAACCATTGCCCAGATGCAATAACAGTGCAGCAGCTATAACATTAATAAAACTCTGCCTTTGTGACCTTCATAAAATCAAGCTTTTACTGCAATCCTGCGGCTCTGGTAAGATGGCCGCGTGGACAGTATTGCGTTCGATGGATTAGTGGTTTGTGTGGTTGACATTTCTAAATCCTACAAAAGCGTAATTGATAGGTCAGCAGTAATTGGGCATTAAAATGAAAAAGACAATCTGTATTTCGCTGACAACTGCCCCTAATTACATCTTTCATTGCTTAGGGTGGGAAGCAACTAGGATCATATTTAGAAGCCTTGCAGGGAGGGCATCCGATGTTTAAATACTTTACACATGAAAAGCTGGTGAGTGGATCAGGAACAGACCAGTTCACACTGAGAGAAAAGTGAAAAGAATGGAGTTGAATTGGTTTTGGGTTAACCAAACATTAAGTGTATTCCCCATAGATTCTCTTTACAAATCAACCTTGAGCAATGAATTTCAAGAATTAAGATTCCTTTAACTATTTTTTGTGGGTGTTAGGTAATTGTAATCATGTTTTGGGATTCCACAGCATTAAGCAGCCAGCTCTGAAACTCCCAAGTTTTGTTCTGTATTCAGCTCACTGGCAGAATGGGATCTTGCACGACTGAACCCCAATGACTTTTTGCAAAGTTGGGGAAAATCAGCCAAGGCTTATACTCCCTATTGTCATTAATTTATACTGAGTTGGGAAATGCCTGTGTATCAGTATGTAAGTGAACGTGTGAGAGAATGTACGTATTTGTCTGTATTTGTACATCAGTGAGTGTGTGCCTGGGTATGCATAATAAGTTAGCATATGTCTGTGTGGATACATCGTTGTTTGTATGTGAGTGAATGTGTGTGGGGGTGAGCGTGTGTGTGAGTGCTTTTGTGTGTGTGAGTGTGTGTGTGTGAGATTGTGTGTCTACGTGTGTGTGTCTGTGTCAGTGTGAGTGAGTGTCTGGATGAGTGTGTGTCTATGAGTGTGAGTGTGTGTGTCTGTGTGAGTGTCTGTGTATGTCTGTGTGACTGCGAGTGTGTGTGTGTATCTATGTATATCTGTGTGACTGTGTGAATGTGTACCTGTGTGAGTGTGTGTCTCTGTGTGTGTATCTGTGTGTGTCTGTGTGAGTGTGTGTCTGTGTGTTTGTTAGTGTATATGCGTGTGTCAGTGTGAGTATGTTTCTGTGTGTGTGAGTGAGTAAGTGTGTGTCAGTGTGAGTATGTTTCTGTGTGTGTGAGTGAGTGTGTGTGTGTTATTATACATGCGTGTATCAGTGTGTGTCAGTGTTAGTGTATATGCGTGTGTCAGTGTGTGTCTGTGTGTGTGTATATATCTCTGTGTGTTTGTCTGTGTGAGTGTGTATCCAAGAACATGAGTGGCTATCCTGAGAAGAAATACATAATTCTCTTTATTCTACATCTCCATCCAAGTTCTTTCGCATGATCCCTTTTCACAATTAACATTTGACTATGAGCTTTTCACCCTCATGCTCACTTTCACCCCTACTCCTGCACCTCACAAGTCTTGTTTGCTTGAGGCTTCAATCTCCAACATCATTCTCAGCTCTTTTGAAGAATCTGTAGGAAGAATGTGCTCACTGGTCATTTGCTTGAAAGATGAACACATCAGCTTCTAATGAGATGCCCTCTTGAGTCGTAACCCTCAGAAAAACTTAAATGTAACACCAGTGAAGAGCAATGAAGTAAAAGGTGATTTAGAAGAGAATGCTCCAGGACTTAAATGATTCAAGTCCCTTGAAAAGGAAGAGAAGGATATGGAATTCTTCCTCTCCTTTCCTTCCACACTGCACTGTAATATAAGGATGATTCTAATGCACAGAAAGAAAATTTAAGAGTCTTCTGAAGACTGTTCTGAAGGGCAGAAAACTATTCCATTAGTTCCAGGATGGGAGTTTCTTTTTTTGTTGTTAGTGGCATCACTTTAACACTTGTTACGATGTAAGAGTACTAAGATGAAGACAATGACATCTCAGAGATTCCTGAGAAAGTAAGACTTGATCATCAATGACAATGATATAACTACTAAAGCAGGATACATTGGAAATTCCTATCCAATATTCTGGTCTGCAAACTTGCTTTTAGAAACAACCTTATTCTGCAGATAATCTGAATTGTTAACAAGGGCTGACTTCTCTATAATAGTTATGAACTTGGAAGATTTCTGTGTTTATTTTCAGACATGAGGTCATCACTTTTCAATCTGAATTTTTCCCCAGCTTGTCAATGATCATGATCTTGAAGTTGAGAATATTTCCATAATAGAGAGAGTTTTTCCTGAATTTATATATATATATATCTCCACTGTGCCAACACTGGTCGTTCACAAGCTCTTCATAAATTTTCCCAGAAAGCTCTTCTTTTGTCAGTCTGCCAGGTTTAACTGCACCATGTGACTATTAACAGCTGGAATGTTTGATCAGGATCTCTTTGAGGTAGTTAGACAGCACCAATTCTTGTTGAGTTTTGATTCGCTCAAAGTCATCTTAATGCACAACTTCATTCTTCACCAAAACATTCTGTGTCTCTGGAAAGTCAATAATTTGGCCCTTTAGGTGTTGACTGCGAAAGCTATCAAATGTTTCCATAGCTCATTCATGAATTTCCATTGCAGTCTATAGCTGCCATTTATACAAATCAACCATGGATAGCTTTTTATTTCCTACTTCCAGTCGTTGTTCTACCTCTTGATGGGCTATTTCTGAAGATTGAGGTTTTCTCTAAATATATCAAGCTCATGTTGATCCAAATACAGGGAACACTGGAGAAACTTAGCAGGCTGGCAGCATCTAAAGTTCGAAAGTAGTTCTGAAGAAGAAATATACCAAGTTTCTCCAGCATTCTTGTGTTTGTTTCAGATTTCCAGCATCTGTGTATTTAATTTTTAAGCTCACAATGTTGTTTTCTGCACATGTTTGTAAAGGAATGTTGCATATAATTGACTTCTTCAGCCAGAGGGGCATTTTCTGGTTTGCTTGAAGCCTCAGTGCCCATTAATTTGTATTTGGAGCTCTGAGACCTCTTTCATGCATAATCTGAGAGATCTCAGATTTCATCAATGTAGACAATTCTGAAGCTTCACTTGCTTTCATTGGTGGTTGAACTAGTAAAATGTTGTGTTTCTGTGCCCCTGTAGTGATCTGATCCTCTACATTAGAAGGTGTTTCTAATCTAACTGAGACTGCTATTCCTTCATCTTATTGGTAGGTTCTGTGAAATATGTAGACAACTTTGCCTTTCTTTTTTTACTTTCAGATGTGGGAACATTTTTCTCAAAAGACAAAGTTATGTTTTCAGGAACAGTACCAGTTGAATTCAAAATTACGGCTAGGTCCAAAGTCTCAAGCTGCTCTAAATGAATGACCAAAGTTGTGTTTTTCTTCTCTGTGACAATATGTTAAAAGAGCAAACCAAATCTCTCTAATGGTTGGTCGCCTTCTTCATTGGTAACTTTTTGTCCTGCCATTTTTAGCTTCTGCTTTGAGAGATATTCAGGGTGAACACCGCCACCTTACAAAGCTAGTGCTAGAATGACATTGATAGAAGGTGTTCCCTGGTGTACTGAGTCAGGGTCAGCACCTTTGGTATCTGCCAGCTGAAGAAGATTTAAGAATACATACAAGCAGCTCTGCTCGATAAAGAATTGTAAGGCTTAGAAATGATTTACAAGGTTATGGCTGCCCCCAGAAGGACAAAGACAGCAGATACATTGATATTCCATCACCTGCAAGGTTCCCTTTGTGTCATATACAATCTTCATTTGGAACTACATCGGCGTTCCTTAACTGTCATTGGATTAACACCTGGATTTACCTCCCCAGCAGCACGGGGGCTATACACATATCCCAAGGATTGACTTGGTTCAAGGCGGCAGTCCACCACCACCCCTCCAGGACAATTAGGGATGGGTAGTCACGTGGACATAGCTGACAGAAATGCTCTTCGCCCTGGTGAAAATCAGGGCCTAATGTGTCTTTCAGTCAGGCATGCACCCAAATCTAATTCTGCAGCTTTGAAAAAAATTGTTTGGGCTGATCGATCCTCCCCAAATGCTCTGTCCACACCACTCAGTAGCTGGACAGCAGGGTCACACTTCACATTGACACACTGTATTTTTCTGGTTAGTTCTTCCACTCATGGGAGATTGTGCAGATCATATTCTGCCTTTTGAATTTTTCTGTTTTCCTCTCCCATCTGTTAAAGGAGCAGTTCATATGAAGAGGATGCTCCCATAGAGATCTAAACTTCTGCTAATTTGGGAGGCAGGTGCTATCTTGGTTACACCATCAAGGAGGTCTCCAAATACCTAAATGGAATCATCTGCAGTTGCAACTTTACTGGTTATTTTATGAACCATGTATTAGCATTGCTAAGAAGAGGCAACTTTGTCATGAAACTTTGCATGCTCACTTTAACTGTCAGCCAAGAGAAAGACATGGCATAGCTTTTAGCTGTGGTGCAATGCTATTTATAAAGTTGTTGCAGACTCATTCTACCAGAGGAAGTGCCCGATGCATTCACTGAGATTAGATACCTTGTTATTTTTGTTTGATTGATGTTTAAGCGTACTTCCTTGTCACTGCATTGTGAGCGAGTGTTCCAGTAAAAAGTTTCAGTCTGCTTGCGGCAGGATCAGGAGTACCAACACGTGACCACACCATATTGCAATATTGTGCATCGACCTTTGACTTCTCCTGTTTTAATTACAAAGACTGATAATGTTTCAAAAAAGATAATCTCACCAAACAAGTGGAGAAGCGAAAAACCCCAAGAAGTAATTTTTCAAACCATTTTGTTATTTCTGGTCTGGTGTCCACTGCAGTGAGATTAACTACTTTAGCACCCAAAAAAAAGAAAATCAACTATGGAACTCCCTGGCTCAGTAAACTCTGGGTTGGACATTTCATTTCACATTAAAGTGTGGTGTTGAGTGAGTTTCATGGCATCTGGTCCACTTTGGTTTGGGACCAGTGGAGATGGGAAATGATCGCTACTGACAAGAACTTCCAGTTTACACACTTCTGGCGCCACACTTAAAGTTCAGCCACACTGCAGTTCAACAAGCTAGTGAAGCAAGCCAGGATGACCCAGTCACACTGCAGTGCTGACACTGATGTTTAAAGATGTTGTTGAGGAAAGACAAGCTAGTTCCTTTCTCCTTAGACAGGGATCTGAAGTTCCTGCTGAGCAGGGTGTGGAGAGGAGGGCAGTCCTATCCCCTGCTGACTGCCTAAGGAGACTCAGCCAGCCTGGATCCAGAAGGCAGCTGTGTCCCGGGCAGCTAGTAATGTCGCAAGAAGCTCTATGATGTCCTGTACTCTGCAAGACTGAGTGCCACTGCCTTCGCTTTAATACCTCACACTCACAGGCCCACCACTCATTCTAACTCTGCCACCACGCACACATCTCACCAAGACTCAAGGACTATAACTCACACTATTGTGTGCATCATGATACAATGAAGAACTCTGCCCACCATGCTGGAGTGGGGAAGCAAGTCAAGTGATAAAGGGGATATGTGGAACTGCATTAGAAATCATTTAAAAAGCTGTGGGAGGGGGCTTACTGGCAAAACCACCACCACGGCCTCCTCAGGGAGAGCATAGAGGAGTATGGTGGGCATCATTAATATGTCATGTCAGGGCTAAGATGGCAAGAAGGAAAGCTGTAGGCAATCGTCAATGTATGGGTAGCTACATGAAGTCAGTGGGTGGAAGTAGGCTGGCAGGGTAGTGCAAGGTAAAACAAGACATGCAGTAAGGCTGATGTTGTAGCCTTTTACTTCATCATCTGTCTTGTGAATTCAGGATGAACTGTACTGAATGCAGTGATAAGTAAAGTAGTTAATGTGGGTCTGGGATGGGAAGGGTGTCAGAGAGCAGCAGCCATTCCATTTTGGATGTAATGTGTTGGTCACTCAGCCGGCGTGGTACCTTCACCAAGTTGATGTACATGCGGAGGCTGAAGCCGAATGAATGAGGGAGACGTGACCCTCAAACGAGGCACTGCATGTCTCACCATGGCGGATAATTGGCAGTTACACAAGCACTCAATAGCACTGAAATCATCACAGCTAACAAATCTTTTAGAACTTATTTTAGAACTTACATCAGACTCCAGGATACACAGGATGCAATCTGACAAAAGCTTTATCAACTATCGAATATCAGCAACTTTGCAACAGATTTCACCTCGATTTTTCACTGAACTGAAGTAATAAGAATTAACCGTTAAAAAGTGAGACACTGCTACTAGACCAGGCAGTTTGATTAAAGTGATAATGCTTAGTGAGCGGTGGGGTGTTGTTCTTAAGATGAATGATTATTAATGGGTAAATAAAGAAACTCTACATGGCTACAAGAAAAGCCAATTACATTTAAATTTACATTGATGGAAGATGGTTTTAGCTTCACCGAGACAAATGGTGTGTTGTAAATTAGAGGGCCAAATCATCTGAAACACATTTTGGTGACAGCTAGGTTCTGTACCACTTCACCATGACATTTGTTGCTGTGCTGCTCATGCCAGTATGATTAAAAAAGTACTCACTGACTGAAGATGAAGCCTGAGAACTTTGCACATCATGTTGTATGAGCCTTAAAAAGCATGAACTGTGTCCCCCACCAACTCTCATTGAATCACAGAATCCCTACAGTGTGAAAGTAGGCCATTCCGTCTATCGAGTCCACACCAACCCTCTGAAGAGAAGACAGGCCCAGACCCAGGTCCAGGTTCATGTCCCAGCTGCTATGAAGTTGTGTCGAAGCATAACTGGACAGGTTTAATCGAGAGTTCTTGTGTAATGACCCTATATCTGAGCCAGGAAGCCAACTGCTCTAAAAGTATGCAATAAAATCTCTGTTACAGACTGCTTTAGAAACATTGAGATGAAGCGACTCAATTCTGTACACAGTGAACCCAGAATCCAGGGGCATTGTCATTCATAACAATGTCAAGAATGCCATAATGGCTGAAGTGTCTGCTAATTCTAAATATTTGACAGTCTCAGAGGCAGTCATTGAAGTCAAGTGGTCCACCTCCCATTTGTCAGAATAGTAGTTTCCTGAGACAAGATAATCAGTTCTTGTGAGTGTGAAAAGACCTACTCCTAGCTCCATCCAGGGTCTGTCTGGGATTTCTTCTGTCATCAACAGCTCTCCAGTTTGCTTAGCTTGGTACTCATTACAAGCTGCACTGGCTGACTTGGTCTTTCATTTGATTGTTCCTGTTTGGCCAGTAAAGCACATCTCTCACCTTCTTCAGACTTGTTTCAATTCCTTAATGGCTTGCGTGGATACACTTTAGCATCTCTGCTCTCAACTTCTTTGGGCTGTACATCTCTTTGACTCTATGACTCTAAATACGCTATTACTTTTGTACAAAATACTAGCTTCGGCTGTTAATTCATCTGCCTAATATGCTCTTAAAGCAACAGATGTGTTTACCACAACCCTTTGCAATAATTTGAGACTTGCACTTTATTGGATAGTTTGCTTCAGATTGAATCAAAAGGACTTTCCATTCTGTTGTAGCATTCTCCACTTTCTTCATCAGGAGTGCTACTCTCAACAGCATGCCTGCAAAAGCCACCTGCTTCCCTTGCTCAAATGTCACTTCCAGATGAAATCTCTGTAACTGGAAGAACATTTCTTTGCAGGTGCTTTGCAGCAGATAGTAGTGGCTTGAAGAAAATGCTTTGAAGTGTCTTTTGGTCAGTCATGATCTTCCAAATAGGGATTGATTAAACTATTCCACAAGTAATTACAAAGGCTAGGAACTCATTCTCGATCTGGGCATAACACTTGTCCCCAGGGTGCAAATGCAATCTGTTGACCTTGCTGCATTAGGGTATCTTCAAGTCCCATCTTGCTGTGTCTTTCCATCAGTGATAAAAGTATAGCGACTTGTATTTGTTTTAGTTTTCTCAATAAATCCAAAGTTATGGCATAATTCAGCCTCTGTTCATGGAAAAATTCCCAGTAATTTGAACAGGAGATGAATGGAGGAAAGCTGCAACCAATCTCTTAAGCAGGGCTTTCACTGTGAATTTCATTTTATCTTTTTCTAGTGGCAGCTCACAGCTGTGCTTTTTATTCCAGCTCTGGACATTCACCTTTGAACCTCTTCCAACATGGTGTTTCGAGTGTACAACACAGCAGTCTGTTCAACATGAGGACTTTATTGAAGTGAAGTTTAAGATTTCAGCCCACAAGATATGTAGAGGGAAAGGTCACATGACTATGGCAGACTAGGTCAGACATTTGTTAATGATTGCAATTCAATCCAAACATATTTAGATTCTTAAAACTACCTGACACTTGTTCTTCAATAGTTTCTTTTACTATTGGCCTTCTTTTCTAATGCATTTTAGAAGATATTTGCATTAGAAAACAAGGAAAATGACTACTCAAGTCAAAGGAGTCAAATGTCTCCAAAATCATGAAAATGCAAGGTGCTGAGTTGTTTTGTCCCTTGTCTCCATTTTGAACTGTTTCTTCCTTTAACCTTGGCAAAGGCTCTTAATTGATCGATTTACCCTCTCAGCCTCTGAGTGAACATTCAGAACTTTAAACTTCTATTCACGGAGTCATTGAGTCATAGAGATGTACAGCGCAGAAACAGACCCTTCCGGTGAACTCATCCATGCCAACCAATTATTCTACCTAATCTAGTCCCACTTGCCAACACTTGTTCCATATCCCTCTGAAACCTTCATATTCGTATAGCCATCCAGATGCCTTTTAAATGTTGGAATTATACTAGCCTCCGCTACTTTCTCTGGCAGCTCATTACATACATGCATAACCCTCTGTGTGAAAAGGTTGCCGCTCAGGTTCATTTTAAATTTTTCCCCTTTCACCTGAAACCTATACCCTTTAGTTCTGGACTTCTGGTTATAATTTTAAATTTCACAAGCAAACAGTTTTCCAATCCTAATAAAGATGTGCTCCCTGCACTAATTTAAGTGCACACTTTAATCTATATGTACTTGAGTCTGAATTAATCTAAAATCAATTAGCTAGCTATTTAGACCTAACTACAAGCATTTTGGAAATCCTAGATTCTACCGTTAGTTCAAGACTCATTAATTAGTACAGTAGGAAGACTAACATTAGGCAGTCTGTCTACAGGATAGTGTTTGGTCAAGTTCCATTGCAAACAATGGCTATGTAGAAGCTTCATTTAAAATTAACAACTGATAAGTAAAACAAAGATCAGTTGAACAAATTGCAGCCTTCCCAGATCAGATGCAGAAGTAATGCAGAGTAAAACTCTCTCTATCCATCTAGTGTTCCCATGCCATATGTTACATACATGTTTTCGTGAAAAAATCCGTCAACTTTGCTCAATCTGCATTACTCCATGATCAGAAGAAGTCCTCTGACTGCCCTGCGTTTCCAATGCCTTTGACCTGAAGTTAACGGACTAGTGCCTAATAGTGATCAATTTTATCCTGTGGATTTGCATTCATTCAGATTTAACTTAGAAACCTATTCTCCAGTCTTCACCAATTATACATTAAGTTGGCAAGTAACAAATGTGTCAAAATTTAATCATAATTTCAAATCGAACTCTCTGTGTGTGTTAGCTCTCTGTGTTGCTAAGAGGGTGAAATGTTAGTCAGGAAAGTTTAAGGTGCATTTAGTGCAGCTCAATCCATTAGGAATGGAGAGGTATAGGACCTTTGCTCTTGATGCTATCTCACATTAAAAGGTCCACAGAACTTGGCTAGTGAACAGAGCTACTGTCTGACATTTGGGAACAAGGGCTCACAGTGGAATGGGGTAGTTATTTCCCTGCCCCGTCTTTGATTCAGGGTCGATTTTGGGATATATCTAGGCGAACAGTGCTGTTTCTTCTTCTCTACCCAAGCTGAGAAAGACCTAATCCAGCCTCATTCCTTCTTCATATTCCCAACTATCCTTGGCGGCATTTCCACAGAACTTGGCCAGCTCCAACTGGGAGTGTGAGCAAGTTACCCCCTTCCAGTTTCTGTCAATATTGCTCTAAATCAGAGCCAGTGAGAAATGCAAAAGGCTGGGGCCCAGGAAAGGGATGGGGGGAATGACTGCACTTCTGGTTTTCCCTTTATCCTAGTAAGAGAATTCCTGATATGTTCAATGCCTCTCCCATGGCAGGCATAGAAAATCTAATTAAGAATAAGAAAGGCCAATTAACTTCTGAAATTTTCCTATGACTCATTTAACTTTAACACCCAAGTGCACAGTGAACACCCATATCGTTTAAATCATTCCGATGTTTAACAGGCTTTCAGTAAAGAATTTATTTCCAATATGCATTTTAAATGTAGTCTTTACTCATTTAAAATTATGTTGTCTTGTCTTCCGGGCTTGAATCATTGTGATGTAATGTTCAATGATCACCTCATCTATATCACTTTCTGAAAAGTGTTGAAAACTTATATCCTCAGACTTTGCACTACAACAGATCTGATTGCAATCCAGTTGACCACACTGTGCCACATTTCACAGTCATAAATCAGCTTGCAGCATGTTCTCAGTGGTAATGCAGTTATTACAATATCCTTGTTATTCTAATTAATCAACCAATACTGGTCTCCTCCTTCACATGTAATGAAGTGAGGCAACAATAAACAGATTAAATGTCGTCTCTTCAGTAGGGTGGTAAATATAGATGGGGAACTCAACGTCACTTTTCCATCCAACCTTGGTCCAGGGCATGTCACACACTGAGCTGGTTTTATTCATGTGGAGACAATCGGGAAAAGGGAAGCTGATGGAAGTATAGCTGTGGCTGTAGCGGTTGTCGATGAGGGGAGGGCAATCCCACTTGAGCTTATGAAGTGGCATTCGGCTTCTGGACTGAATTTATTTGGGGTGGGGGTGGGCAACATCACTTTGGCAATGCAAGGTGGGTGCATGAGGGTGGCAGCAGACAAGCCAATTGTCTGCTCAATGCAAATACCATCTTGCCAGTGCCAGGCAAGAGTTTCTTTCCCTGCCTCTTGTTGACAATTTACAAGGGGCAATGAGTTGAGGGTGGTGGGGTTGTCGGGTTGAGGTGGTGGATGATGGGTATCTGCCTGTGACAGCGGAAGCCACCTGGTAAAAAGTGGAGTGTGGGGCTCCTTTGGGGGCGCTCTTTAGTCCAGAGAGAGGATTCCTCCTCCAGTGGCAATGGCCTCTGCAATGCAAAAGTGCCACTTCCCATACAGGCCTTGTCCCTCTGCTGGATCCTGATTTTCGGATTCCCAGACCTCACCTACTAGGTAGTGAGGGTGCACAACCATCAATGCACTCCTCCTCCAGTCGCTGCTCCAATTGTGGCCATCATTCCCGGTGGCACTTGCTGAGCAGCAGCCTACTGACTAGGCCACCAAGTCTCCAGGGTGGGCTACCTTCTACAATAGGAATGCAACCCAGTGCCACTGGCAAGATGTGGCTCCAAGTCACACTGAATACCAAAATGGTGCATCCCCTACTAAATACAGCCTTGGAACTCAGTGATCTAGGACATGGTGGCTCAGCGGTTAGCACTCCTCCCTCATAACCAGGGACCCGGGTTTGATTCCACACTCAGAAGACTGTGTGGAGTTTGCACATTCTCCCTGTGTCTGCGTGGATTTCCTCCGGGTGCTCCAGTTTCCTCCCATAGTCCAAAAATGTGAAGGTCAGGTGGATTGGCCATGCTAAATTGCCCATAATGTGACAGAATAGCATGGGTCTGGGGACATGTTCTTCAGAGGGTCAGTGTGGACTTGAGTTGAAAATGGCCTGCTTCCACACTGTGTGGACTTTATGAGTTGAAGCCTACTATCACCGCACCAGCTCAAACTGGATTTCTGCCCATTTTCTAGGAACTGCCAGGAATCACAGCTTTTCCACTAGGCATTGGTTGGTAAGACACAGGGTCTAGCATATCTTCCTACTCACCATGCCACTTACTGTGGACCTGTAAAATGGTGGAGTACAGCCAGACTTAGCCAATGTTGTGTCCCAGGCTCTGTACTGCATTTATCAATTTCTTCTTGCCTTTTGAAGGTCCTTCTATGTTTTGTCAGGTTCTACTCCTTTATTTCTCCTCAAAGTGAGAATTCCATGAAGAGTGTCATTATGTAAGCATCCCCAACACAGGAGAGTAGGTCAGAGTTGGGATGGTTATGAATGGACATCTTTAAACCCCACCTGCTCGACAAGAATTTCATACTGAAACATAGATGGGAAACTCAACTTCGCAATTCTCCTGTAAACATATATATAACAGACAGAGCCCCAGTATACAGAATTCCTACAGCAAAACACTGGGCAAAGTCCATCCTCAACTAATGGGCGATCATTTCGACTTTGTGTAATTTTAAGTTCCTCGGTTACATAATATGGATTGTTTCGATTATGAAGTTGTCAGATTTTGTTACGTTTTGGGACTGTGTCCTTCAAGTTTGGGTAAAATGAAGAGGGTCATATGATCTGTGCTGACATTCACCTGGCGACACGTCAGGGTTTTGGGGCTGTTGAAGATGAAAGGAAAACCAAGTCTGTATTACCATGAAGAAAGGTGCAGACATCAGACAATGACACATTTTCTTCAGAGAAGAGAAAACTGAGAGGAGATCTGAATAATGAATTTAACATCTTGAGACATCTGGACAGAGTAAATAGTTGCCACTCATCATTTAAATCAATTTAAAGTGATTGGTAAAAGAAAGAAAAGCATTATGAGGAAAAATAGTTCATATCTGGAAAGCACTGTCTGAGACTATGGTGGAGGTCTAATCGAGGCATTCAAAACAGAATTAGATAGTTGTTTGAAATTAACAAAACTGCAGGAATATAGGCAAGCCAGATACCTGACATTCAGTGAAATGCTTATTTAGAGAGCTAGTACAGCTTCAATGGGCCAAATAGTCTCCCCCTTTGTGCTCTAACAATTCTGTGGTCCTATGATTCCGTTGTATTGAAAGGTGAATTGAGTGTGGAAGCATATTTGGCAGGTGAAGTATTATGTGGAAAATATGATCAAATCCACTTTGGCAGGAAAATGAGAGAAGCAGCAGTTAAGTGGTGAGCGTAACTCTGAGCTACAGGGAGATCAGCGTGCCCTGGCACAGTATGCAGGACAAGTTAGTGTTTAAGAATGCACATAGAGTATTGTTGTATATCACAAGAAGGATAGAATATAAAATAGGGATGGTTGCTATAACTGTACAGGGCATTTGGTGACACTACATCTCGAGTACTGAATGCTGTACATGGGTCTGAAAGGGTTAATACTAGGGATTCGTGTAAGCACTATTCAAGATGATATCATATCAACTTGTAGACACAAAGGCATTCCCACATAAAGTCATACCCATATAACTTGTAACTATTGGCTAACACGCAACAAATGATTTATTGTTCTGTACAAGATCATCTTCTAGTTAAGAATGCGGTGCTGATGAAGGTATTCCTAATGAAGGGCTTATGCCCGAAACGTCGATTCTCCTACTCCTCGGATGCTGCCTGACCTTGTTGCTTTTTTTTTGATTAGATTAGATTAGATTCCCTACAGCGTGGAAACAGCCCCTTTGGCCCAACAACTCCACACCGACCATCCAAAGAGTAACCTACTTTATATTTACCCCCGACTAATACACCTAACACTATGGGCAATTTAGCATGGGCAATTCACCTGACCTGCACATCTTTGGGCAGTGGGAGGAAACCGGAGCAAACCCACGCAGACACGGGGAGAATGTGCAAACTCCACACAGACAGTTGCCTGAGGTGGGAATTGAACCCGGGTCTCTGGCGCTGTGAGGCAGCAGTGCTAACCACTGTGCCACCATGTTTTCCAGCACCACTCTCTTGACTTTGATCTCCAGCATCTGCAGCCTGCACTTTTGCCTCATCTTTTAGTTAGACCAATAGTGCTCTCTCCACTGTGTTAGACCAAGTCGGTACTTCGATTCCTGCACTGAAAGAGAATAGTGGCAGCAAACCTATCATATAGTGAGATGCAGATTCAGTTTCATTGCATATACAACAGTGTTCAGTTTTAGTCTCCTTACTCAAAAAAAACATGATTACATTAGAAACAGTTCAGAGAATGTTCACTCAACTGTTTCTTAGAATGGAGAAATTTGTTTACAAGGAAAGGCTGCACTTTTTTTTTAAGACTAGATTCCTTACAATGTGGAAACAGGCCCTTTAGCTCAACAAGTCCACACCAACCCTTCAAAGAGTAACCCAGCCAGGCCTATTTCCCTCTGACTAATGCACCTAACACTATGGGCAATTTAGCATGGCCAATTCACCTGACCTGCACATCTTTGGACTGTGGGAGGAAATCTTACGCAGACACAGGGAGAATGTCAAACTCCACACAGACAGTAACCCGAGGCTGGAATTGAACCAGCGACCCTGGTGCTGTGAGGCAGCAGTGCTAACCACTGAGCCACGTGCTATCCAGCACTTAGAGTGTAGGAGAAAGGATGCTGAAATGAATGGCTCATCCTGTTAAAGTGACTAGAATTAGGGACAATGTTCAACAAGAAGAGGTCTCCCATTTAAAATGGAAATGAGAAGAATTGTTTTTTCTGAGAATGATGAGTCTGTGGAATTCCCATCCCCAAATAACAGAGGAAACAGTGTCATTAAATATTCTTATGGTATTAGATATGGTATTGACTAACAAGTGACTCAAAGCATATAGGCAGTAGCCAGGAAAGTACATTGAGGCAGAAACTTAGCAAATGGTGGAGCATGCTCAATGGGTGAATTGGTCTATTCCTCCTCCTAGCTCAGATGTATTGTTTTGAGTCTCAATAAACACCTTGTGATGTGAAATCTTGTGCCATCCTTTTAGCCATTACCTGATCTGTTAGTAGAGAGATGTGTGAGTAGGGATGTGTGAAAAAAGAGAGTTGAGCAGAAAGGATGCTCAGTGTGGAAACACTGGAGGAAGGGATCCTCTGGAATCGCAAGCATTGCATGTGGGTTGAGTGTCTGGGTAACATGAGGAAATGGGAAGTGTGTGAGGAGTAATGGGGAATAAGATAATGCAGACCATGAGTACAAGAAGAGGAACTTTGAAATTCAGGAGGAGGCCAGGGCTTGGCAGTGTTGATGGAAGCTGGCACTTTGTAATATTGGAGAGGATCCTGGATTTCAGAGCATTGGCAAGTGGAATAAAGGAATACAGAGGAGGTGGAACACAATATCGACTTTGGAGTAGGACTTGATGGTAATGAGGGGGCAAAAGGCCCAGGAAGAATCTACATCATCTTGGTTGGACTGCAGGTAATCCTACTCAAGATTCATCAGCACCCCATGTCATCTTTATGGTCTGAAAGTCCAGTCCGAGCTGGTTTTAAATGTGATATGTTTGAGTACTTTGGATATAATCTCTACACCTACAATGGTTTACAGGGTAGTGAATAACTACAGTGTTTATGATTAGGTGAAATAGATGATGCAGTTTATAGAATTCCTACAGTGGAGTAACAGGCCATTCGACCCATTGAGTCCACACGACCCATCAAAAGAATATCTCACTTGGATCCTCCCCACTACCCTATCACTTCATTTCCCATGGCCAATCCACCTAATCTGCACATCTTTGAACTATGGGATGAAAGCAGAGAACCCAGAGGAAGCCTGTGTATACATGGTGAGCAAGTGTAAACTCCACCCAGACTGTCACCAGAGGCTGGAATCAAACCTCGGTCCCTGATACTGTGGGACAACAGTGCTCACCACCATGTCCCCCAATACAGTTTGATTATTAAGTCAAAGGTCAAATATAAACAAGCACTAAGGATGTAATTAGCCTCCTCACCTATAGGGAGAGGCTGAATAGGCTGGGGCTGTTTTCCCTGGAGCGTCAGAGGCTCAGGGGTGACTTTATAGAGGTTTAGAAAATCATGAGGGGCATGGATAGGGTAAATAAACAAAGTCTTTTCCCTGGGTTTGTGGAGCCTAGAACTAGTGATCATAGATTTAGGGTGAGAGGGGAAAGATTTAAAAGGCGCCTAAGGGGCAACTCTTTCATGCAGACAGTAGTTTGTGTATGGAATGAGCTGCCAGAGGAAGTGGTGGAGACTGGTGCAATTACAACATTTAAAGGGAAGGTATGAATCGGAATGGTTTAGATGGATATAGGCCAAGTGCTGGCAAATGGGTCTAGATTAATTTAGGATATCTGGTCAGCATGGACAAGTTGAACCAAAGGGTCTATTACTGTGCCGTATATTTCTATGATTCTATGACTTTAAATGGGAGACCTCTTCTCGTTGAACAGTGAGAATGCTAGTCACTTCAACAAGCTGAGTCTTCCTTTCCGTATTCACCTTTCAAAGGTCGGTTTGCTTTTTAAAGCAAAATAACCGAGAAATGAACTTCAAAGTTAATATGAAAAGACTCTCCTTTGATTTTTCTCACATTCTGCTTCTACTTTTAGCGTTCCCAAGTCAAATAGAAATGTAATAAGAGTTTAAATATGAAAGACTACCTGAATTACATGATTACAAGCTCTCGGATAGTTTTCAAGGCATTTCCCAACCTGGAGAAACAAGTCGAATGTGAGAGAACGAGGAGATTAAGCTTGCAGTTAAAAAAACCAGACAGAGGAACAAACTGAACATGGTCAGGTTTCATGGGTGTGGCTGCAGGTGACTCCATGCAATTGTTATGTGAGGAGAATGTTCACTTGAAGCCCAGACTTTTGAGACAGACCGGGTGTTAAAGAATAAACCAAAGGTATTAGAAACCACCAAAAAGTAATTTTCTGTGTAAGTTTAATCATTTTCAATGGAAAAATCTGTGCGTTGACAAAAATTGTTAGACAAAAGGAATTGAAATTTGTTTTAAACAATTTCATTGGTTTTCCATTCTGCTGTTCTTTATTCCGCCTTACCCTCAGTAGCCTTTGTTGGAGGCTGCTTCATGAATTTTTCACTCCTTTTATTGGGAATTTTGGAGGGACCTTTTTATCTGTAAGTTTCCAGCGTCTTCCGTTCTAATTTGCGATAGTTTTAATGGGGTGAGTAGAATGTTTACAGCGAGCATTACGAGAAACATTGTTTTGAAATCCACTGGTAAAACTTATCATGAAATTCAGGTAACAAACAAGACTTTTAATATATTATACAGTGGTTATTTTCAGAAAGATTTAGTTTGTGATGATTCAAAAATTCAAATTCTTTTCTTGAATAGGGATTGCAGTTTTTGACAATGTTTTCAGGGAGTGCAATGTATGTCTGAGTTGCGACAAAGCTTATGGCTTGGGGTTCCATTCTGCACACTGGAGAGATGGCTATCTTTGTCTCTTCTTGTTAGTGTGCAGCCTATAATGCTGTCTGACTCTAGTAGATTTCTGCAAGCTCTTTTATTTGCATTATTGTACATAATACTGTTCCCTGTAAGTACATCTCTCACTGTATAGGCAACTCCATCCTTTCTTCACGGTCTTTTGCACATGATTGCTGATGTCAACATTGCATCATGCTATACATCATTATCTCATTCTCATATCCATTCTTATAATCTTAGAATTCTTTCCCAGTTTCTCACATGAAAGTATGAACAAGTGGCTCTGCCTATGATATGTAAGATTATTCTCCGTAATCAGGATAACTCTTCACAGTGACTGGCATCAGCTTTGTAAAGGCTTGTGAGCACAGATCAGCGCCCCAAGGGTGTGAGGTCAACCATCCAATTCACAACATGCCCAATGTTCTGATGGGCATTTGGAACCTTTACTCAGTGGCTGTGTTGAGCCTTATTAACATATGCTCCCTTCACAAGACAGACTGCAATGGAGTGGTACCATTCTCTGTACAATGAGCTGCAGGCAACATCTCGTTTGGGAAAATTCTTCCCATGAAAGTGAAATGTACCACAGCATGAATCTGTTAGGCTTCTGGACCCTTTCAATTCCACACCAATTTACAGTGAAAATGCACTCAGCAACTGGTGCAGGCTATTCTTAAAATCAACAACAAATACAGCAGCTTTCCTCTGGGAAATAAAAAGAACTATCGCCTGGATTGGTACTTTCATTATGTGGCAAGGTTCACTTGGGTGTACAGTTTGTACATGCTTCAAATGCAGGTACTTTCTATTAACTCCATTGCCTTTACCGACCTAAATCATTAGCATTCAATTATTGTTCAGGTGGTGTCTGGACACAGAAGAAACATTATACAGGTCAGTGGCGATCATCCAGGAAATCCACATCACTGCCAAGACTACAATTTGCCTTTTAGTGCTGAATTGTAACCCTTTAAGAGCCACTATGTTTCTATTTCCCAGTGAAGTATGTTACAGTAGTAAGCTACTTTAGTAGAAAGTCAGCTACTTTAATAGAATCGGCGTGGAATAGTACCCTCCCTGGAGGTGCTCAGGGAGGTGGCGAGAAAGCCAAATAATTGGGCAACTTGGATCTGGTGAGATACACATCCCTTTTGTGCCACTCACAAACTAAGTTCAAGCAACAATGCCCACTGGAGTCTTGTTTGATCCATTAAGACACTTAAGTTGTCAAATTGAATCAGGGTGACCTTATGTTGGGGGGGGGGGGGTGGAGCTCCAAATGTCCCAGCTAGGGGCAATTAAAGGCATGGATAACAGGCAAGGGAGTAACCCTTGAAAGCTATTCCCTGTCCGTATCTCCAAACACCATAATACCCTTTTCTCTATAAATTCTATCCCATGACAAGAAGGCAGGCGATTTACCTTCTCACCTTCACCATGTGTATGCCTCTACAAGCTCTAGGTCTCAGAGGTGAGAGTTACAGCCCTTGACATCAGGGCTGAATTTGATTTATTATGGCATCAAGGAGCCCTTGGAAAACTGAGGTCAATGGGATTCAGTAGAAAACGCTTTACTTGTTGGAGTCGTACTTAGTTCAAAGGAGGATGGTTGTGCTTGTTGGAGGTCAATCATTTCAGCCCAGGACATCTCTGCAGGAGTTCCTCATAATATTGCCTCAGTCTCTATCATCTTCAGCTGCTTCAACAGTGATCTTCCATCCATCATAACATCAGAACTGGAGATAATGCCGATGATTGTACAATGTTTGGCACCATTTGCAAAACCTCAAATACTGAATCAGTCCGTGTATATACACATCAGGACCCAGACAATATCAAGGCTTGGGCTGATAATTGGTAATTAATATTCATGACACAAATGCCAGGTGATGACCATTTCCAGCAAGTGGGAATTTAACCATCAACCTTTGACATTCAGAGACATTACCATCATTGAAGCCCCCACTATCACCACTCTGATGGTCATCATTGACCAGAAACTGAACTGAATCAGTGGTAGACAATAGGAATTATGCAGCAAATAACTCACCTGTCTCCCTACAGCGTGTTACCATCTACAAGATACAAGTCAGGATTGTGATATAATACTCTCCATTTGCCTGCAGTTCCAATAGTACTCAAGAAGCTTGACACCAGGACAAAGTAGCCTGCCTGGATGGCACCCCATCCATTACTTTCAACATTCACTCTCTTCACAACTACCACATAATGTGCCTACTCTACAAGGTGCACTGCAGAGACTCACCATGGCTCCTTCAACAGTACCTTCGAAACCCATGATCACTACCATTTAGAAAGACAAGGGCAACAAATACTGTACATGGGAACATTACCATCTGTAAGTTCCCCTCCAAGCCGCTCATCATCCTGACTTGGGACTATATCGCTGAGGTCAAAATTCTGGAACCGACTTTCTATTAGCACGATGGTCGTCCCTACATCCAAGTGCAATGGTGCTGACCTAGCCAGCAAACATCTCACAAAAAGTAATAAAAGGTTGCTCGTCTCTGATTGCCTGGAGGCTTCTGGTCACCTGGAATGGCAACTCTGCCCATCAGCTCTTAACACGCTATTTGCCGATAAATACAGCAACTTATTGTGGTGATGGGGTTGATGAGTTAGCGTCCATCTAATATCAGTTAACCCATACGATACAAACTATACAAAATAGAAAAAATGCATCTGTTGGATGTTGCAATCTATCACACTTTTCTTTCCTTTTCCCAATTCTTCGTCCCAGTTTGTTAGGGCTGCTTCGTACTTATTCCATACAAGCTGGTTTTGTTTTCCAATTGGTACTGGTACCTTTATAATTAAAGTTAAATACTGCAGATGCTGGAAATGAGAAATAACATCAGGAAACATTCGAGAAACTCAGCAGGACCTGCAGTATCTGTGGAGACAGAAACAGGGGTAACATTTCAAACCTCTTCTGAGTAAGGAACATTAACTTTGTTTACGTCTCCTCAATGCTGCTTGACCTGCTGAGTATTTCCAGCACTTCCAGTTCCTAACTTGCGTCTTTGTTCTATTTTGCAATTTTTCTATCAATCCTGATTAATTTATGGTTTCTGTTTATATTATTCCAATCTTGCATTCCAGCTGTGCCTTCTGCTTATTCATTCATAAACTCTGAGGATCATTTAAATGCCAAAACTGGTTAGTGCAGTTTTTTTTTGGACAGTTGGCTAGCAATGCAGAGTGATGCTGACAGCATGGGTTCAATTCTTAACATAGCAGAGGTTACCACGTGAGACTATCCTTCTCAACCTCCCCCCTAGTCTGAGATGTGGTGACCCTCAGGTTGAACTACCAGAGAGAGAGAGTCATAGAGTCATAGAGATGTACAACATGGAAACAGACCTTTTGGTCCAACCCATCCATACTGACCAGGTATTCCAATCAAATCTAGTCCCACCTGCCAGCACCTGGCCCATATCCCTCCAAACCCTTCCTATTCATATTCCCATCCAGATGCCTTTTAAATGTTGCAATTGTACCAGCCTCCACCACTTCCTCTGGCAGTTCATTCCATACACATACCACCCTCTGCATGAAAATGTTGCCCCTTAGGTCTCTTTTATATCTTTCCCTTCTCACCCTAAACCTGTGCCCTCTGGTTCTGGACTCCCCGACCCCAGGGAAAAGACTTTGCCTATTTACCTTATCCATGCCCCTCATAATTTTGGAAACCTCTATAAGGTCACTCCTCAGCCTCCGACGCTCCAGGGAAAACAGCCCCAGCCTGTCCAGCCTCTCCCTATAGCTCAAATCCTCCAACCCTGGCAACATCCTTGTAAATCTTTTCTGAACCCTTTCAAGTTTCACAACTTCTTTCCAATAGGAAGGAGACCTGAATTGCATGCAATATTCCAACAGTGGCCTACCAATGTCCTGTACAGCTGCAACATGACCTTCCAACTTCTGTACTCAATACTCTCACCAATAAAGGAAAGCATACCAAATGCCTTCTTCACTATCCTATCAAGCTGCGACTCCACTTTCAAGAAGCTATGAACCTGCACTCCAAGGTGTCTTTGTTCAGCAACACTCCCTACGACCTTACCATTAAGTGTATAAGCGCTAAGATTTGCTTTCCCAAAATGCAGCACCTCTCATTTATCCGAATTAAACTCCATCTGCCACTTCTCAGCCCATTGACCCATCTGGTCCACATCCTGTTGTAATCTGAGGTAACCCTCTTCACTGTCCACTACACCTCCAATTTTGGTGTCATCTGCAAACTTACTAACTGTACCTCTTATGCTCACATCCAAATCATTTATGTAAATGACAAAAAAAATAGAGGATCCGGCACCGAGCCTTGTGGCACTCCACTGGTCACAGGCCTCCAGTCTGAAAAACAACCCTCCACCACCACCCTCTGTCTTCTACCTTTGAGCCAGTCTGTATCCAAATGGCTAGTTCCCCCTGTATTCCATGAGATCTAACCTTGCTAATCAGTCTCCCATGGGGAACCTTGTCGAACGCCTTACTGAAGTCCATATAGATCACATCTACTGCTCTGCCCTCATCAATCTTCTTTGTTACTTCTTCAAAAAACTCAATCAAGTTTGTGAGACATGATTTCCCACGCACAAAGCCATGTTGACTATCCCTAATCAGTCCTTGCCTTTCCAAATACATGTACATCCTGTCCCTCAGGATTGCCTCCAACAACTTGCCCAACACCAACCTCAGGCTCACCGGTTTTTAGTTCCCTGGCTTGTCCTTACCACCCTTCTTAAACAGTGGCACCACGTTAGCCAACCTACAGTCTTTTGGCACCTCCCTGTGACTATCGATAATACAAATATCTCAGCAAGAGGTCCAGCAATCACTTCTCTAGCTTCTCACAGAGTTCTCAGGTACACTTGATCAGGTCCTGGGTATTTATCCACCTTTACCCATTTCAAAACATCCAGCACTTGCTCCTCTGTAATATGGATATTTTACAAGATGTCACCATCTATTTCCCTACAGTCTATATCTTCCATGTCCTTTTCCACAGTAAATACTGATGCAAAATACTCATTTAGTATCTCCCCCATTTTCTGCGGCTCCACACAATGGCTACCTTGCTGATCTTTCAGGGGCCCTATTCTCTCCCTAGTTACCCTTAATGTATTTGTAAAAACCCTTTGGATTCTCCTTAATTCTATTTGCCAAAGCTATCTAATGACACCTTTTTGCCCTCCTGATTTCCCTCTTAAGTATACTCCGACTTCCTTTATACTTTTTTAAGGATTCACTTGATCTGTCCTGTCTATACCTTACATATACTTCCTTCTTTTTCCTAACCAAACGCTCAAGAGAGTGAGAGAGAGAGAGAGAGAGAGAGGGACAGACAAAGAGATAGAGACAGAACCCCTATGGTGCACTGGGAGTATGGAGACATTACATTTTTTTATTCGCCCAAAACCTACCCACCCAGAAAGCAGTCCTGAATTTAGTAACATCCTCCCTTTCCCTGCCATATGCATTGTTTCATTTCTACAACACAGTAGCCCACTCAGACTAAGGACAAGAATGCTGATGGTGCCATGGGTCTATGCTACCAGCCCAGACAATAGTCAGAGGATGTGTGTGTGTAACCAGGATATTGCTGACAATGCAGGTGTGCAGCTAGAAGATCAAATTCCATTATCGTCAGGCAGGATTCTTGTGCTGGTACATGGGAGATTGTGGGAAGTGGTGACCTTTATTCGTTTGCTTTATCTCATTTTCCTCATAGAGCATGGATATTGTACAGGGGGCCATTCAGCTCATTCACAATACACAACCCAACCCTTTTTCATAGCCATGCTTTGTTCCCCCCTTCAGGTGTTTTGAAAGTTATGATTTAACTTACTTTTTACCAATTTTCCTGGTAGTGAATCTCAGAACTGAGCCAATCTACACGTAATAAGATCGTTTCACATCTTGGCTTTGCTTCTTTTGCTGCTCATTTGAAATGTGCATCCTCTGGCTCCCCATCCTTCAGCTAGTTTCTCCCTGCCACTCTGCCTATACACCCCCTGCCTTTGAACACCTCTGTCCACATGCCCCCAAACCTTCTCTAAGGAAAGTAAACTACAGCTCTTTTCAGCTTTCCACATCATAATGTGGTGATTGTAATTATTAATCTCATAATTTGTTTAATTTCTTGGGGGAAAGAAAAGCCCACAAAAGTGTTTAATAATGAAGGGGAGAAAACGAACACAACCTTTGCAAAGCGATCGTGCGTCATTAAATGTGGAGCGATTCCGTGAGAACCTTCCCAAACAGGAGGCTGTGAGATCAGTATTCTCTGAACTGTGAGCCCAGCCTATAAGCCGATGCCCACAGGCCAGCCCTTTGTTTAGAAGCTGGTTCAACAAACACTGCAAGTCATTCTTCCTGTTCCACTTTCTGAAGCATGTCCTGTTGTGCTGAGAGCAAGATACGCCGCTGGCTGCGATTAGAAACAAGTGTCACAATGCATTATACCGATGTTATGTTCAAACTCAAGTTAAGGGTGTGCTGCAGAAGATTTCTTTTTTTAAGCAGGCGAAAGGCAAAACATGGCTCTACTTAGGAAAAGCTGGATGGGAGATAACCCGCTGAATCATAGTTGATAACGCAATCTCTTGTCATCACAGGACTTAAGTTCCCATTGGCAGTTATTGTGACGGGACACTGGGTACATGATTGGAATAAAGAAGATTTATGATGCACTTTATCTGCTGACTTCTTTTGTTGAAGTATGAGATATCCATCCTGGAGAATGGAATTCCTTTTCCACCTTCTTTGACATCTAGGGTCAGCATTAAGCACTCTCAAGTCAGATAGAGCACAGGGTGAACGTAAAATAAAAGACCCTACACTCTCCCAGCACCCGCTCCCCAGCCAAAGAAGTACAGATTAAAAACAGAGCAAAGCTCCTGCACCTTGTCCTCAGAACCATTTCCACATCGTGGGCGATTACATTTTCAGTTTTATTGATTCTCAGGATGCAAACAAAGGACTTTTCTAACCGCTCTGAAAATGTAGTGGTGCACCTTTTTGAGAAAATATTCAGCATCTTTCATAATAACTTATTGTTGTGATACAACATTGACTGTCCAAAATGATTGAACTGAATGTCATAATTTTATTCTGGTATGACTATGGCTTTATAGATTTATGGTTTAAATACCTGCTAGAACAGCCACTAATTGTTATACACAGCACAAATGAAGCTGTACTACATTCTCTTTCCAACCTCTTCTGGATTAGAATAGGAGTGCTTCAGAGTAAAGCAGTCTCTCACTGTCCTGATTATATATTGTTGAATGTATAACCTTATACATTCGATTTAGAGGTGCCGATGTTGGACTGGGGGGTACAAAGTTAAATTTCTTTTACTTTATTCATTGGCTTTTTTAACCTTATACATTCACTTACCTTAACCCTGTTAGTTTTGAACCAAAGGTATCAGGTATATGGAGAAAGTGAGGACTGCAGATGCTGGGGACCAGAGTCAAAAAGCTTGGCACTGGAAAAGTATAACAGGCCAGGCAGCATCTGAGGAGCAGAAGAGTCAACATTTCGGGCATGAGCCCTTCATCGGGATTCCTAATGAAGGGCCTATGCCCAAAATGTGAACTCTCCTGCTTTTCAGATGCTGCCTGACCTGCTGTGCTTTTCCAGCACCACCCCTTTTGATGGTGTCAGATATATCCCAGTTTTTCTAATCACTCATGGGATGTGGGTGACGCTGACCTGGTCATCCTTTAGTGCCAGTCCCTAAGTTGTCCTTGAGGAGGTAGTGATGTGCAGCCTTCTTGAATCGCTGCAATCCCCATGCTGTATATTGACCCCCAATGCCCTGAGGGAGGGAACTCTCGGCGACAGTGAAAGAACAGCAACATATTTCCAAGTCAAGATGGTGAGTAGCTGGGACACCATTTTGCAGGTAGGAGCATTCCCATTTATTTTCTTCCCTTATCCTTCTAGGTGGAAGTGGTTGCGGGTTTGAAAGATATTATTTAAAGGAGCTTTGGTGAATTTCTGCAAAGCAACTTGTAGATAGTACATACTGCTGCTACAGAGTGTTATTGATGGAGAGCATGGATAGTTGTGGATATAGTACCAATCAAAGAAAAGATTTACAAGGATGTTGCCAGGGTTGGAGGATTTGGGCTAATAGGGAGAAATTGAATAGGCTAGGGCTGTTTTCCCTGGAGCGTTGGAGGCTGAGGGGTGATCTTACAGCGGTTTATAAAATAATGAGGGGCTTGGACAGGATAAATAGACAAAGTCTTTTCCCCAGGGTGGGGGAGTCCAGAACTAGAGGGCATAGGTTTAGGATAAGAGAGGAAAGATTTAAAAGAGACCTAAGGGGCAACTTTTTCACGCAGAGGGTGGTACATGTATGGAATGAGCTGCCAGAGGAAGTGGTGGAGGCTGGTACAATTGCAACATTTAAAAGGCACCTGGATGGGTTTATGAATAGGAAGGATTTGGAGGGATATGGCAGGTGCTGGCAGGTGGGACTAGATTGGGTTGGGATATCTGGTCGGCGTGGGCAAGTTGGACCGAAGGGTCTGTTTATCTGCTGTACATCCCCACGACTCTGTAAGTGGCTGCTTTATCATGGATGATGTCAAGCATCTTGAGTATTGTTGGAACTGCACCCATCCAGGCAAGTGGAGAATTTTTCATCACACTCCTGATTTATGCCTTGTAGATAGCGGACAGGCTTTGGGAAGTCAGGAGGTAAGTTATTTACTGCGTATTCCTAGCTTCTGACCTGCCTCTGACCAAGATATTGATAGTGGGGGATTCAATCATGGTCACACCACTGAATATCAAGGGTGGTGGCAATATGTCTCTTGTTTGAGATTGTCATTGCCTTGCATTTTGTGGCACAAATGTTACTTACCAAGAAAGTAATAGGTAAAAACAGACATTAAGAGCTCCTGTAATTATATAAAAAGGGAGAGTCCAAAGTGAACATATGTACCTTAGGGAACAAGGCTTTGGAAGTAATAATGAGTAAACAAGAAATGGCACAGGAACTAAATAAATAATTTGCATCAGTCTTCTCATAAGAGGACATTAACGCGATAAAGGGAAATAAATACAAAACTATCACCGACAAACATTACTGGGGAAGTGAATGAGGCTTAAGGCTGACAAGCATTCTAGGATTTTAAAGGAAGTAGCTACAGAGATAGTGGTTGCACGAGTAAACTTCCAAGTTTTCATAGATTCTGGAGACAGTTCAGAGCAGATTCACAATGTTTATTCCAGGTATAGAGGGATGTTCTTCTGCCGGAAGGTTGAGTAGGTTAGGCCTCATTGGAGTTTAGAAAAATCAGAGATGATCTTATTGAAACATATGATGGGGGCTGCACAGGGTAAATGCAGAGAGATTGTTTTGTGGGGGTTGGGGGTGGAGCGCAGAGAAGTCTAATACCAGAAGGCATGATCTCAAAGTAAAGGATCAAAGGTTATGGGGCAAACATAAAAACATGGAGTTGAGGATTATCAGATGAGATCATCCAACTCTGTACCCTGTGTCAATTTCATGCCTCTGACATATGGTGATAAACGGGCACTGGATACAATTAAAGTTGGACAGTCAGCTCTCTGCTCTCACTGCCTCCCTATTTTATCCTGAATTTCACTTACTTTTTGATTGAGACAATCACTGAAAGGGAGCAATACCATTCAGATCCTAACAATATCAATCTTAGTTGATCGTCCAAATGTTTCCCAATACATCAGACCTGCTGGGAGTGAGATCGTGAGACAGAGGCACACAGGAGGTACATGGTAAGATTTTAGTTTTTGTTTCTTTGTAAACCAAGGATCAACTGTACTCTTTCATGTCTCACATTGAAACCATGGCTTCCTTGACACCAAATATCACCCCTACTCAGTCACATTTACGACTTTGCTCATTGGGAGGTCAATCCTGTGCACCCTTTTATACGGCCTGCCCATGACCCTTCTCTATTGGCAGGTAGTGCTGGATTCATTTGGAACTCCAGCGAAAGTTATGGTAAACAGGTCTGGCTGTTCCCATTAACCAGACTTCCACAAAACTAGGGACATTTTGGGGCTGATGAGGATAGGATGCAACCATTCCCTTTAAAGTCAGGGCCTAAATCACAGGTGCACCACCGAACTTCTAGCAAGTTGATCGATTGTGCCTGCATTTCTATGTAAGCAGTTGGCTCAAGTGACCTGCATCAGCTCCCACACTCCATCAATTGTAAGCTCACTGCAAAATCTGCAGGTGTATCACAGTCACTTCAGAAATCTGTTATTGACCAAGCCAAAACACATTGTCAGTCTACCGAGTAATATAAGTCGAGCACACAATCTGAGGGAAAGTTCAGAGTGGTACAACATGTTGAACACACTGAGTAGAAATCCCCAACCTGCTATAAGTCTTTATTCACAAGTGTTGCCTCTGGCCAAAGAAAATCGATGTACGCTGGAACCCATCATGCCACACTTGTAAGTAAGCTGCATAAAAGGAGCCTCCTCTCAGTGTAATTGTTGGTTGCCTTGGAGGCAAGTGGATTTGTGGTAGTTTACAAATGAACAGTTCCATGTGTTGGTATGGTATAGAATGAAGGCCTTAAACCTGTGTGCAGGAGTGTGGCCTGTAATACTGATGTGATATAGAAATCAACAATGATAACCATGTACTAGCCTTTGCAGAGTAACCTTGAGACCAAGGCAGGTTAGCAATGCTAATAAATAGCTAAAATATCACTGCGATTGGGGATTCTTTTAATGATTGCAACTTAGAAATTCATTTTAACTGGATCTTTGCATCATAAGGAAGCTGGTGAACGCTCAGAATTCAAACTGGGATTTGGGATAGGACGAAGTATTTATCCAAATCATGGTCATCATGTTTCAACAATAAGGCTATGTCTTGTTGGTTTGTTTGGGGAGGACTTTGGTTAGAAGCTTAAAGTTCCACACTATGGAATACTTTGAAAAATGAATGCTCTGAAGTTTTCAATAACATTTCTTCCTCAACCAAAGGCTACGTAATTTTGCTTTTGTTCGCTTGCAGGCTCATGGTTGTAGAGTCATGCAGCACAGAAACAGACCTTTGGTTCCAACCAGACCTCTCCGACCACGTTCCCAAACTAAATTAGTCCCACTTGCTTGTCTTATATCCCTCCAAATCTTTCCTATTCATAAACTTATCTAAGTGCCTTTTAAATGTAACTTTATCTGCATCCATTACTTTCTCTGGTAAATCACTTCACACGCAAGCCAGTCTATGTCCTTTTTAAATTGTTCTCCTCTCACCTTAAAAATATGTTCCCTAGTTTTGAACTCCCCCACCCTTGGGAAAAGCTTCTTGTCATTCACCTTATCTATGCCCCTAATGATTTTATAAACCTCAATAAGGTCACCCCTCAATCTCCTAACCTCAGTGAGGGAAGTTCCAACCTATTCAGTCTATTTTTATATCTCAAACCCTCCATTCCTGGCAACATCCTGATAAATCTTCTCTGAACCCTCTCCAGTTTAATAACATCCTTCCTCGAACAGGGTGAGCAGTACTCCAGAAGAGGCCTCACCAATATTATGTGCAACCTCAACATGACATCCCAAATCTTATACTCAAAGGCCTGAACAATGAAGGCAAGCGTGCTAAATGCTTTCTTAGCCATCATGTCTACCTGTGACGCAAATTTCAAAGAATTATGTACCTGAATCCAGAGGCCTCTCTGTTCTATAATACTCCACAGGGCCCTACCATTAATTGAGTAAGTCCTGTCCTTGTTTGTCTTACCAAAATGCAATACCTCACATTTATCCAAATTAAATTCCATCTGCCGCTCCTCAGTCCATTGACCCAATTGTCGATGGCTGGGCCAATATTTTTTGCCCATCTATAGTTGCCCTTGAGAAAGTGGTGGTGAGTGAAATAAAGATTAATTGGTTCATTATCTGCCTGGGGAGAGGGGAGGTGAATTGCAGGCACAGAATAACCACCATTTTCTCTTAAGAAGCATCATCTGACTTGAAACACAGTATCTGGCGTGCACACTCATCCTTCACAATGTTGAAAATCTCCACATGAAGCAGAGCACCTAAGAGTTGATTTTAACTCTGAGCAAGAGTGGGAGGCAATCAACACAGTTCAATAGTGATCAAAACATTAGTGCTACAACTTTTTCAGAAAATAAAGTAACCTGACTACAATAATTTTTAAATCTTGTAAAGCAGAATGACAATGACAATCAGTTTATAAATCTTTGCAAATCTCTGCTTCTGGTATGTATATAAGTGTAGTGTAATGTTGTCTGATAATTAATCAGTTTTCTTTTCATTGAAAGGACAGACTCTGATACCAAAGGAACTTAAACTGAGGATAATTGTCGTTACGTTTTCCCAGATTATCCAACCAGTGAAAATTTAATGTTATTCTGCATGACATCCCAGGAGCAGCTATGCCAACACAGATGGATCATGGTGGCCATTTTGTGCTGGTCACTCACCTTATATTTCCATCTGCTGGGGTAGAATGTCACATTCACAAGATGACACTTTTGACAGTATAGCACTCCCTCAATTCTGCACTCTAGTGGATTATCCTGGATTACGGTCCTTTAGTTTTTGGAGAGCAATTTGAATTCATGAGGTCTGACTTTGAGGAGACAGTGATCACTAGGACTGACACCTAATGTTGTGTTAATAAAAATATTAAAAAGAAAAGGGTAATGTAGACACCATCTTGCCTCACTCCAGTTCTGTGTAGTCAAGTTTAAATTAGGTTCCTAAGTGACTTCACATTGGAGTGTAGATCCCAGATAAATTTAAAGAGACCCCCCTTGGCTTCCAGTTTCTTCATGAGGATCAAGTGAAGGGCAAGGTCATAGGTGGTTTGAGGAACTTATCAGACTCATGGCTTCTTCATTTGTGGAAAACTGTCCTATTAAATTGTATTTATTTTATTTCTAAAGCTACATATGTCCTGAGATTTATACAGTTATAATCCAGAGCTTTATTCTGATGGGTTTATTCATTTGCAGTTTTGCTCCCCTGAGGAAGGAGGGTTAATGGAATACAAAGCCAGAAGCATGGCGTGCATAGAGATGCAATTCGGTTCAATTCAATTAACTAACATGATCAGCAGTCAAATAAAACCATTAAAGATTATTACTTCCACACAGAATACTTCGATTTATAAAAATGCTTCAATTACCAGGGAAGTAATGTGGTGCAATGCAGGTTAAAAACATTAGAATATTATCTTGAAATGTGCCAAGAAATCAATGAGCTGGTCAAAAGAGCAAAGAGCTCTGTCTTACTTTACTAGAGAGAGATGGGGCGTAGCTCTTACTCAAAAATTATCTTGATGAGCAACAAACGCAGAGAGCTTAGCGGGGTGTGGAGAGGGTGTTAAATCCCAACAGTGATTCACTATGTTAGAACAGAAACATCCAGCATCCAACACTGCATCCAAAACATGTGAAAACATGAGAATAGTGACAGCAATATGTTAAAGTGGAAATCATTGTAATATCAAGCAGAAACCAACATACTCATCAGGGGTTTCATTGGTATTGTGTCTGCTGACCAACGTGCAATGGACTGTGAGGGTGAGCCATGAGACTTTGAACACCACTGTGGCTACAATTTGAAAGCTGCAGCTGTAAACTGAGATGGAGAAAGGCTGCAATCATATTCTCTTTCCAATGAAAATAAAATACAAATTCTTGCGGTAAGTTTGATCGGCACATTTTGACATTGTGTTTCCTACACCCAAATGATGACTATATGTTAAGAATAAATCGATCCAGCATTGACTCCTAGAGTATACTACTTCCAACTATTTGAGTCTGACTAACATCCATTCACCTCATTTCCTGTCAACTATCCTTTTCCTCCTGTATCATTCACCTGCAGATTTGAATTTTTCTTGTAAGAAAATCCTAATGATATTCTATCAAATTCATCAGAATTCCTACACAAGTCATGTTATTTTGTTGTGCAGAACTGTGTTGGTGCCCTCTTCCAGACCTCTGCCTGTTATAGAAGAGGAGTTACAAAACAGGCTTGAGTGATTTCAGTTGATGACATCACTTCAAATCTTCTCAATTTAAACACCATGGAGTTCCAAATCGTTGGGTGCTGTAGCTGAAGAAAGAACTGAGTTGATCTCCACCAACTGATTCCTAGACTTCATGTTTACACTCACTCACTAGATGATGTAGCCCATGCTGACTACCTCTAACCTTTGGGATTGCTGTAGCTGTATTGGTCCTCAGGACAATTGGTGAGTACCAGGATGTGCTGCTAATCTGTTTGCCCAGGATTACAAAAACAATAAATGAACATATTATAATGCCGGAAGATAAAGATATCTTCATATGGAGATTGCATTGTAACATACTATATTTGATAGTTATTATCCATTGTTGAGAGTTTATAAAGTTAAACTCTGCGCCTGCAGGCTTCAAATATTAATGGGTTCCAAACACAAGTCTGAGAAAACACAAGTCTCTTTTCAGTTGGATGTCTACTTGTGACCAATTATTACCAATTTTAATTGGTAATTAAAAAATAAAGAATAATAAAGAGACCTAGGGGTGCAAGTTCATAGTTCCTTGAAGGTGGAGTCACAGATAGACAGAGTAGTGAAGGAGGTGATTTGCCTTTATTTATCAGTGCATTGAGTAGAGGACTTGCAATATCATATTGTGGCTGTACAGGATGTTGGTGGGCCACTTTTGGAATATTGTGTTCAGTTTTGCTCTCCCTTCGATAGGCAAGGTGTTGTTAAACTTGAAAAGATTTATGAAGATTTTGCCACAGTTGGAGGGTTTGAGCTATAGGGAGAGGCTGAATTGGCTGGGGCTATTTTCTCTGGAGTGTCAGAGGCTGAGGGGTGACCTTATAGAAGTTTATACAATCATGTGGGGCATGGATCAAGTGAAGAGCCGATTTTTTTTCCCAGGGTAGTGAAGCCCAGAAATAGAGGGTATAGGTTTAAGGTGAGAGGGGTAAGATATAAAAGGGACCTAAGGGGCAACTTTTTCACATAGAAGGTGGTGTGTATATGGAATGAGCTGCCAGAGGAAGTGGTGAAGGCTAGTATGATGACAACATTTAAAAGGCATCTGGATGGGTACATGAATAGGAAGGGTTTAGAGGGATGTGGACCAAATGGGACTAGATTAATTTAGGATATTTGATTGGCATGGACAAGTTGGACCAATCGATCTGTTTCCATGCTGTACAACTCTATGACTCTCGGACTTCATGTGTAGATTCAAGATCTTGCTTGAGCATATGCAGTTCCTTTTGTGACAGCGTACAAATATGTTTAGATGAATCACAAGATTGATGGAAAATCTCAAATCCTGTGCAAGCATTCATGCACATGCACAAACACAATTACACAAAATAAATACCATTTGAGTAATAAACTCAATGTTGTCACATCTTGAATACATTCATGTGAAGAAATACTTTTAAAAATTACTCAATATCATATTTATTTGATTTTTTTTCAGCTGTGTCCCATGGTTTACGCTACAGCTGATATGAAAAGGTGCAAAGAGAAAAAGGTTTCAGAATGTACACATTCACGATAATTTCCCAACTTTCAGAGTCAAGTGACTGAATTTTAACTGAATAAAGGAATCAATTTGTGAGGTAGTTTGGTGGGAGTGGTTAAAGTCTGAAAAATCTGTTTACAAACCCATCTCCACCCTCCTCATCTCCACTTTAGCTAAGTTGGAAAGTAGGCAGGGCGCCAACCAATTTGAAGATTATATTAGATTAGATTCCCTACAGCGTGGAAACAGGCCCTTTGGTCCAACAAGTCCACACCCACCCTCCGAAGAGCAACCCACCCAGACCTAGATCACTCAGACTAATACAGCTAACACTGTGGGCAATTTAGCATGGCCAATTCACCTGACCTGCACATCTTTGAAGTTGAAGAATAACATCAGGTGTGTTTCTGTTGATCATTATCTTAATCCCCAAACTTCGCTCTTATTAAATAACTGAACCAAAGAAACATCAGCATTTTTTCCATCGAATTAAAGGTGCAATTTGGAAAGATTTTTGAACAAACTGTGTCAGGTTCAGCTAGGAAAATTACAATCTATCCTCTACTCATGTATTTTAAAGTGATTATTTTAATGATGTCAACAGATGACCAATTATAAATTCCAAATGTCCAAAATGTCAAATGAAAAGCATAAAATCCCAGTAATTGAAAGTCCACTCTTCCATAGCCTGCATAGAACATTCCATTCAGAAACCAGTTATGTGTTGAACAGAGAATTTAAGGAATACATCCCACATAAGTTGTTCAACTGAGCAGAATGGAGTTAAAGTGGGCATAAAAAATCGACAGCAGGTGTTCATGAGTTTACCATTTATAACCATTCAAAAGAGTGTCCATTCTTAATATCTTGAGACTGTTCATTCTATTACCTGCAATGTTTCGGAAGCAAGCATGATTTTGAAGAATGCCAACTAACTCACTACAGCTCCATCACAATCAGAAATGACTAAAATCATTTTAGGAAGAAAAAATAATTATATGTTATCAGGAATTGATACATCTTGCCCACATTCTCATTTTAGGTATGTAACATTCAATTATATTGTCTTTTTCGATGGCTCTTCTCGAACTATTATTCTTTGGGTGAAAACAATCATGTTTGATAATTTTCTTCAGAATTTCTTGAGGATGCAATTAGTGGTAAAGATAAAGTGAAACAGTAGATTTAGTCGGCTGAACTTCCGAAAAATAAGATGTCATACAGAAGGCTTATGGAATTGGGAATGATATAACAATGTGGATTGTGGATTGACTAATGTTAAGGAAGCAAAGAGTAGGCCTAAATAGGGCGTTTTCAAGTAGATGGGCTGTGACAATTATCGCATATAATGTGGGAATTGTTACATTGTTCATTGTTGTCATAAAAATAGCCAAACAGAATAATTTTTTGAAAGAAGTGCAACTTGTAAATATTGATGCTGAGAGAGACTCGTACTCATAGGTTGAACACAGTGATTAAGCATGCAGATACAGAAAGCAATGAGGAAATCAAATGACATTTTGGCCTTCATTGCATGGGGACTGGAATTTTGATAAAAAATTAGACCATTGAATAAAAATAAAGTCTCACTACAATTATTTGGACCACCTGGAATACTGTATGCAATTTTGGTTTTCATATTTAAGGACAGAATAATCAATATATCAAAGCTTCACTAGACCAATCCCTAAGATGACAGGTTGAATAAATTGGATCCATATTCTCTGGAGTTTAGTGGAATGAGAGGGGACCTCTCACTTGACGGGGTAGATGGTGAGACATGGTTACCACTGACTGGGGAATCGAGAACAAGTGGACAAAGTTTCAGGGTAGGGAGTTGATCATTGAGGATTAAGATCAGGAGAAATTTCTTCATCCAAACAGTTGTGAATCTTTAGAATTCTCCAGTCTAGAGGGTTATGGATGCACAGAACATACTAAAGGCCGAAATAGATTCATCCTTGATCTCATTGGCAATTGGATTCAGTGTTAATTGACTTGTAGAGGAAGTTGGATTACTATGTAAAAAAGCTGCAATAAAATCCACTGCTATTATGAAAAGACATGGTAGTGAGTTTAAATGAATTGCTCCTCCAGAGGGACAGTATGGCATGAAAAGTCAAACAGACTCCATCTGTATTGTAACCATCTGATGATTCTACATTGACTGATAGCCCTGGTTAAAATTTCCAATGTTGTTAATGCCACAAAGACATTGTGGGTGAATTGTAACTCCAAGTATCAGTTGAGAATTAGTTCTGATTAGATTAATTGGAGGAAGTGTAGTGGAGTGTTATATAATAGAAAAGTCATACCGAAACTGAAAGGAAGTACTTACAAAGTAATTGTGTGACTGGCTTCAACATATAGTGCAGAAATGTGGAGAGCATCAAATAAAAGGAGTAATAAATGAACACCAATGGGATATGAATGTTGAGATGGATATATAGAGTAACAGGAAAGGACAGAATCAGGAACTAGTGTTTCAGGAGGTTGGTGAAGATTGTGGGAGCATTAAACAAGCACCCCAAGAAGAATTTGAAATGCTCTGATCCTTTGTTGCGGACATAAAGAGAAACTTTCGTGAACTAAGTGATACAGTTGGGACTGCCAGGTAGAAAGAGAGAATAAAGGCCAAAGACCAGATGAAAAGAATAGTGGTGTTGAGAGGACTTAAAACAAGTGTGATTGGATGAGAAATGAATGATTGACAAGAGGAGACAAAAAGGGAGAGTGGTGGGAGTCAAGGATGAGAAGGCATAATCGGGCCCAAGCCTGATCCCAAGCCACTTCCAATTAGACTATTAGGATTAAACAGATCTCAGCTCAGGGCAGGAGATTAATCTGCCTTCAAGAGGTGTGCCAATCAATAAAAGCTCTTATGGAGCCCTTGTACTAACAGGATTTTTATGTTTAGCCAATGAAGGCCGGGCTTTCTGTGGCCAGTGAAACTCGACAAGTAAAAGGAAGCAGGAAGAGTCAGTACGTTTATAACACCGAGCTGAGTGAACCAGACTGTTTTCTCCAGACCCCAAAAGTTTACATCGTTGCAGACTGAAACTTGCTTTCTTTGACTTTAACAAATCCACAATGATTTCAGAGTGCTCAGCACTTACCATCTTCTGCAAAATATGACTCCCCCTGCCACCTCCGTCTCAGCCACTCACAATATCCAACACCTTCTCCCAGCTACGTCTGTGATCTATGAGTCTTTCATATACTCTTCTCTCAACTCGCACTCAACAGGTAGCCAAGCTACCAAACAGGCTGGATGTCAGCCAAGAAACCTTCTGAAAATATTTAGTGGAGGTTCTGTTATTAATTTCAGCAAGATACCTCAGAAACCACTACTCCAAGGTATCCCACCCAGAAGGCCTTCCCTTCCACTCCAACTCTTTCCACAGCACTGAGTAAATACCTAGGTCTTTGTTTCCAATTCTCAGAAGTACTCATCTCCACACCTCCAGCACAGAGGCACTAACTGTAGACTTCACAACACAGAAGGAATCCATTACATCTGTGTCAGTGCAATTCTTTAGTTACAGGTATCCAATGCCATTTTCTCAACACTTACTTGCTAACCTTTATATTTCCTTAAAATCCTTTGAGTTAAATGTTAAAAGATGCTGTTGACTCAAGTTCTTTTTGTGGTGAGACACACCATGCTCTAATAGCCATCTGTGCAAAGAAAATATGTCATTTAACTTCCCAAATGCTAGAAATCTGAAATAAAGAACCGGAAACAGAAAGTCAGTCTGGAGGGAAACTCCATTCCAAGCACGGGTTCACAGCCTTCTCCAGTATCATGCTTACATCTAAAAATGGACACATTTTCAGCCAGTGGAAACAATAGACTTACCGTCTCAAACTTTAGCTTAGAAAACTCAGATTTCCCCCTTAACACTTCCTGTTCCAAAGTAAAAATCCTTTGATTGTCAGATTTTCTTCACATGGTTTTAGGGCATTTCTCATTTAGGGACTTCCAGGACTGCAAGATAATTTGTAATTGTGGCAGGATCAATATGGTGTACAATATCCATTATTTTGTTCCACATAATTCAGATAATATCCAGAATTCTATTTACTTTCTCATGGCCTTTTCTGGATATATTGTCACCAGTTGCAAATTTTGATGTCACTTGACGCTTCAAAATACAAAATAGGTTACTATGTATTTTCAGCATCCCATTTGCCCCAAAATGTACAACTTTACATTTTCCTGAACAGCGAACACCTCTACTTCACTAACCAATGTCCCTCTACAATCTGCTGTATTCAGTTTGTTGATATTAGGTTAGAGATGTGATAATATGTCCAAACCATTTACATAAACAAGAAACTAAAAGAAAAGACTTAACAGATCCTGCGGCAAATCATTCCCATATCTGGCTGGTCCAAAATACATCTACTTACCCCAACATATGTTATATATAAATCACAGTCATTGCCTCACAGAATTAATTTAGTCGCATGCAACATATCCTTTAGAAATTGAGTTTATCTGGCTGATTAGCCTCTGCCTTTGTGAGTTCTCTCTGATTTCATCCTGTAATACAGTCTCTAGAAGTTTATCCACAACTGAGGCAAAACTAATTGGCTTATAATAACCTGGCATATCCTTTTACCTCCTTTTTTCTTTAACAGAAGTGCAACATTTGTCACCGTCCAGTTCTTTGGCAATGTTCCAAAATTTTTTTTGAAAATTAGTTTAGTGCTTCACGATGTCTTCCTCAACCTCCTTCAGTATTCTGGAATGCATTCCATCTTTGACATCTCTATTCAAGGGCATTGTATTAAGAAAGTTAATGGGCCTAAAAATATTCATTGCCAGTGACTTTTCCACATTCTCCTCATGTATTCTACAGTGTTATATTTATCATTATTTAAAACATAGATGCAAAGTATTTCAGCAATGTCGCTATTCCCTCAATGTCAAAAACAAGATGACCTCATGTGTCCTTAAGCAGTTCATTCTTTTTTTAACTACATCTTTCAGTTTATAAAAGTAGTCAGTTCCCCTTTGTTTTATGCTGCTCATGGCTTTCTACTGTACTATACTTAAATTGATTCTCTCTTTTTAACACTGTTTTTCCCTAGCCTTTGAAAAGAAATTCTTCCTTGTGTAGCATTCCATTTATACTAAGTTTTCAGCCTTTAACCTGCAAATCTCTGATGGTTTTAAAAATGGATTTTGCCTTATTAATGCACTGTGCCATCTACCACACTCCCTCTATCCATTTAATCTGCACCAGGTTCATACACAATTTTTTTTTGGTAATGGTGCACTATTTCCTTTCACCTGCCTTTTCACTGCTGCATAGCTATGGGATAACCATATCTTTTAGAAATCATTTGCAACACTGGAGGAGGCCATTCAATGCATTGTTTACGCTGGCTCTTTGCTGGAGCATTAAAGGTCAGATTTAACTGCCCTCCCAAGATCATTTGCTTCAAAATGTTTGTCTACTTTTCCTTTCACATATGGAAACACATTCTCCATTTGAGCACTGGATAAAATAATTCCTAAAATCTGTCCTCACTTTTAGTGATGGGTGATCGATTTAAACTTATCATTAACTCCCAGACCAGTTCAGTATAATTCTTACTGTTCATTGCTTTCTCGCTCTGTGGGCTTCTTCCAAATTCTGTTCATCCTTCCAATTCTGATATACAGTACTGAGTTACTTGGGGATCCTACATTACTGTACACTCAATGGTGAAAATCCTTGGCTTGAGAAGAAAAATCACATTTCAGCTCATCAGTCTTAAATAGTGACAACTACTTCATCATTTTGAACAGGCAGATGAGCTACATCCACTCAATGTTATTTCTATGTAGTATCTTTTGTTTCAAATTACTGTAATTTCCCATTCAAAGCATAGCTAAGAGCTAAAAGCAAGTGAAAGGTGGAAATGGGCAAGAGTGGGACCACTCTAGCTGACTGAAAGGTTTAAAGGGTTACCTGCTTGGGAAATTAGAATATCCAACCTTTTACCTGCAAATACAGACATTGAGCACAACACATTACAGGAATGCACAATTCCCAGTGAATGTCTGGATTTTCTTGTGCGACAATTCTAGAAAATGCACGTCTCAATTCAGAACATGCAAATATTTGTATTTTACATTATACAAATGTAGGAATAGGTGAGATATTTGGCAGATCTTCTTTCCCCAGACAGTTGAAAAATTCTAGAATGCATGGTTGATTTGGGTAACATGTATTGACACACTACACAATTTTAAATCAGACCTGGCTTGGTACATGGGCTTTTAGTATTTGGTTTTTTTTTTACTCTTGTAGGTGATTAAATGGCTGCAGTTGAAGAGTAATGAGAGACACAGAAGTGGTGTAGAACTATTAAGTATTTAATTATGAAACTCAAACCATTGTAGGCATGGATCAACTGGTCTTCCCTGTCTGTCTTACTCATATATTCATAGTGGAGATTGAATAAGAATCATGTTGATAGATTTTCTGCTGCCAAGTTTTAAAAGTAGTCGAGATCAGAGAATTTTCTGCATCTTAATTTCAGCTTATTTATGGCCAGGATTCCTTCTGTTTTACAAGTTATATTACCAAGGAAGTTACACCAGACAGATTTTATCATTAGGTGCAGCTGCCTTGCCAGGGAATGTAGCACTCATTTGGAAATAGCAGACACTCTGCAGCTAGTCAGATGGAACTAAACAGGGGATTGAGTTGCTGCCAAGTACAATTCACCCACCCTTGTGCATGAAGGCATTTCCCTGCAACAACTAAAATGTGTCTGCAATTAACATGATTGAAAAAATGGAGAAGGCATAGGGAACAAGGGGAGAATTTGACTCCCCAGCAAGCTTTAAAGTCCCTGTCATTGTCCACCTTCTCTCTCTTCTCAGTTGTATTTTCAGAACGTTTGCATCATCTAGCAAAAGGAAAGAAGAATAAAATAATCTAGAATAAAGTAATTCATGATCAATTTATGCAAATCAAATTAATTCAAATCATATACAGTAACTACTCAAAACCCAATAACTTTAGAAACAAGTGTAAATCATTTAACTGATGAATTAAAAGCAATATCTCAGGTAATTCCCTTCTTCTAATTATTCATAATTAAGATTTGGAAGTGACTTGAGGTTCTCTTTTCATTGTAAAATCAAATTTATATATTATATTAAATAAGTATTGGTGTATCTGAAATAGAGATCTTTGCAAACTTAACATATATTTCACTTTCTCAAATTTACATTGACATTTGAATTTTCCACATATTTTATGAAACCTTGTGTCATTTAGTACCTTGTTACACAAATTATCCACTCCCATTGCGTCAAAACGTGAACCCAAAAATCTTTGGATGGGTTTAATAATTAATTGAATGGAAGTAGGTGTAGAACTGAAATAATGTTGGTATATTGGTTATCCTTTACTTAAAAATGTGTTGCTGGAAAAGTGCAGCAGGTCAGGCAGCATCAAAGGAACAGGAGAATCGACATTTCGGGCATAAGCCCTTCTTCAGGAATGAGGAGGGTGTGCCAAGCAGGCAAAGATAAAAGGTAGGGAGGAGGGACTTGGGGGAGGGGCGTTGGAAATACGATAGGTGGAAGGAGGTTAAGGTGAGGGTGATAGGCCGGAGAGGGGGTGGGGCGGAGAGGTCGGGAAGAAGATTGCAGGTCAAGAATGCGGTGCTGAGTCTGAGGGTTGGGACTGAGAAAAGGTGGGGGAGGGGAAATGAGAAAGCTGGAGAAATCTGCATTCATCCCTTGTGGTTGGAGGGTTCCGAGGCAAAAGATGAGGCGCTCTTCCTCCAGGCGCCATGGTCTAGCAATGGAGGAGGCCAAGGACCCAAGGCCAAGGCCAAGGGTGAGTTAAAGTGTTCAGCCACGGGGCGGTTGGGTTGGTTGGTGCGGGTATCCCAGAGGTGTTCTCTGAAATGTTCCGCAAGTAGGCGGCCTGTCTCCCCAATATAGAGGAGGCCACATCGGGTGCAGCGGATGCAGTAAATGATGTGTGTGGAGGTGCAGGTGAATTTCTGACGGATATGGAAGGATCCCTTGGGGCCTTGGAGGGAAGTGAGGGGGGAGGTGTGGGCGCAAGTTTTGCATTTCTTGCGGTTGCAGGGGAAGGTGCCAGGAGTGGAGATTGGGTTGGTGGGGGTGTGGACCTGACGAGGGAGTCGCAGAGGGAGTGTCTTTCCGGAATGCTGATAGGGGTGGGGTGGGAAATATATCCTTGGTGGTGGGGTCTGTTTGGAGGTGGTGGAAATGACGAAGGATGATATGATGTATCTGGAGGTTGGTGGGGTGGTAGGAGGTGTAATCTAGGTAGCTGTGGGAGTCAGTTAGTTTATAGTAAACGTCTGTGTTGAGTCGATCGTCCGAGATAGAAATGGAGAGGAGGGGGAGGGAATAGTCTGAGACGGTCCAGGTAAATTTGAAGTCGGGGTGGAAGGTGTTAACCTAGATTACACCTCCTCCCACCCTACCCCTGTAAAAACGCCATCCCATATTCCCAATTCCTTCGCCTCCGCTGCATCTGCTCCCAGGAAGACCAATTCCAATACCGAACAACCCAGATGGCCTCCTTCTTCAAAGACCAGAATTTCCCCTCAGACGTGGTTGACGATGCTCTCCACCGCATCTCCTCCACTTCCCGCTCCTCCACCCTTGAACCCCGCCCCTCCAATCGCCACCAGCACAGAACCCCACCAACCTCCAGATACATCGTATCATCCTTCGTCATTTCCGCCAGCTCCAAACAGACCCCACCACCAAGGATATATTTCCCTCTCCACCCCTATTGGTATTCTGGAAAGACCACTCACTCCACGACTCCCTCGTCAGATCCACACTCCCCACCAACCCAAACTCCACTCCCAGCACCTTCCTCTGCAACCGCAAGAAATGCAAAACTTGCGCCCACACCTCCCCCCTCATTTCCCTCCAAGGCCCCAAGGGATCCTTCCATATCCGTCAGAAATTCACCTGCACCTCCACACACATCATTTACTGCATCCGCTGCACCCGATGTGGCCTCCCCTACATTGGGGAGACAGGCCGCCTACTTGCGGAACATTTCAGAGAACACCTCTGGGACACCCGCACCAACCAACCCAACCGCCCCATGGCTGAACACTTTAACTCCCCCTCCCACTCCACCAAGGACATGCAGGTCCTTGGCCTCCTTCATCGCCAGACCATGGCAACACGACGCCTGGAGGAAGAGCGCCTCATCTTCCGCCTAGGAACCCTCCAACCACAAGGGATGAATGCAGATTTCTCCAGTGTTCACATTTCCCCTTCACCCACCTTTTCTCAGTCCCAACCCTCAGACTCAGCACCGCCTTCTTGACCTGCAATCTTCTTCCCGACCTCTCCGCCTCCACTCCCTCTCCGGCCTATCACCCTCACCTTAACCTCCTTCCACCTATCGTATTCCCAACGCCCCTCCCCCAAGTCCCTCCTCCCTACCTTTTATCTTTGCCTGCTTGGCACACCTTCCTCATTCTGAAGAAGTGCTTATGCCTGAAACGTCGATTCCCCTGCTCCTTGGATGCTGCCTGACCTGCTGCGCTTTTCCAGCAACACATTTTTAAGCTCTGATCTCCAGCATCTGCAGTCCTCACTTTCTCCAAATTGGTTATCCTGGCTAGATCAACAACTTGTCCCAGTTTCAACATTAAAAAAAGGCAGGTTTTCCTTCCAGTCAATAGTATAAGGGTAAATCCTCTTCCCCTCGACCAGCAGGCTGTTGATTTGTTCTTGACGATTGAATGTAGTTCAGGTTTGACGGACGGCAAAATTAGGGTTTTGTTACAAAAGTTTAAAACACCTGCTCCTATAGCTGCTTAGTCTGGACAAATTGATGGTGGTAGCAGACACAATAGCAGCTTTCAAGAAACACCTGGACGAATACATGAATAGGAAGAGAATAGAGGGCAATGGATCCTGTCAGTGAAGACAGTTTTAGTATGGAAGGGCAAAATGTGCTGTCTTAGGCTTGGAGAGCCAAAGGGCATGTTCCTGTGCTGTTACTTTCTTTGTTCTAAGTTAGATACTCCATTCTGTCCCCATTTATTACAGCTTGGGACAGCAAGTCAAACCAAATCAGCCTCCCTGATTTTGCAACATAGTAAAATTAAAACATTCAATGACACTCAACATTGCTCAATTGTTCCTAACCAGACTTTGCAAAGCACAGATAACAGGCTGCCCTTGACTTACTGTGCCAGAGATTCCTGATCAAGGCCTGCTGATACCATGGAAAGCTTGCGTCCTCTGTGTCTGACCTTAACAGTAAGGCAAGACATAAGCAAGATGAGCCTAACATCGCTGGTTAAGTGCAAAAAGGGAAGGCAAGGAAATGCAAGGCAGGGATGCTGTGAGCATTCAGTTAGGCTTAGAGTGAGTGAGTGCCAAGAGCAAATGGAAAGTCTGGAAATGCAGCCTGCTTCGGTCGATGGCAGGGTGAGTGTTCCTGAGCACACAGTTCCTTGCAGCAGCATTACAGATAATAGTTGCCAATGTAGTCCGAGGTGTAGTATCGTAGTACAAAAGTGTCCTGTCTTTTAACATAATGAACTAGCACATGGTGCTTCACAGGAACATTACAAAATAAAATGTGACACCAAGTCATGTAAGGCTGTATGATGATAGATGCTTTGAAGTGTAGCCAAATAGGTAAATTTTAACCAGTTTCCGAGAAAAGCTAGGTGCATTTGAAATAATGAAATACCTTTGGAGTGAGTCGAAGAACATGAGCCCAAGCCAACTGACCACACTGCCACTGAAGTTGAGCAACTAAAACCGGGATTCAAAAGAATCCACAATTGGAAAAGCCCAGATATCTCAGAGCACAGGAGAAGATTATAGATATAGGGAGGAGCAACATCCGAAGGAATTGAAAACAAAATGGAACCATCTGGACATTGATGGAGTGGAACACCTCATAATTCCTGAAGGCACGGAATAATACACATTGATCCGAAAGGCCACATGCAAGCCATCAATGTTGCACAGTACTTTAAGAAAACCTGCCATATTGAACAATTGTTCTGTCAACTGAAGTCAAGCAAAGGCAGTAGTTGCTTCATAAACTTACCTCATAAGTGGTAGGCAAAGCAACATCAACAAGGGAACCTTCTAAAACAGCAGCATTCCTATCTATTCATTCAGGAATAAAATGTTAATTCTTTTGCCGATCATCCCGAGAGTGATTTCACGACTTCCATTCGATACAGAGAGTTACTTCGGCGACTCGAATGAGCAAGATCTGTACCTGCAAGAGTCTCATAAAAGTACCACAATGTTTAATCATCTGGTCATCTTTCAGCTCAATTAGCTCAGTCACTTAGGGAGTCAAATAAGAGTTACATTTAATGGATACTGTGCATAGTTCTCAAATTACTTTCATTTTTAAAAAAACTTTTTTTTGAGAATGCCTTGTGTCCTCAGATTACCCATATGAAATGAGCATTAAAGGCCAAGTATATTCTCAACTTTAAAGATGTTAATTCAAATAAAAGTTACAGAATTATTTGTAGATGTTTGAGTAGAGGCAGTTCTGTGTTTTGGTTACACGCTTTTTACCTTTAATCATTCACAGTATGTGAGCATTGCATGTTGGGTCAGCAGTTATTAGATCATAGATGCGAAGTCATAGAGATGTACAGAATGGAAACAGACCCTTCGGTCCAACCCGTCCATGCCGACCAGATATCCCAAGCCAATCCAGTCCCACCTGCCAGCACCTGGCCCATATCCCTCCAAACCCTTCCTATTCACATCCCCATCCAGATGGCTTTTAAATGTTGCAATTGTAGTCACCACCACCATTTCCTCTGGCAGCTCATTCCATACATGTACCACCCTCTGTGTGAAAACATTGCCCCTTAGGTCTCTTTTATATATTTTCCCACTCACCTTAAACCTATGCCCTCTAGTTCTGGACTCCCCCATCCCAGGGAAGAAACTTTGTCTATTTACCCTATCCATGCCCCTCATGATTTCAGAAACCTCTGTAAGGTCACCCCTCAGCCTCCGACGCTCCAGGGAAAACAGCCCTAACCTATTCAGCCTCTCCCTGTAGCTCAAATCCTCCAACCCTAGCAACTTCCTTGTAAATCTTTTCTGAACCCTTTTAAGTTTCACAACATCTTTCCGATAGGAAGGAGATCAGAATTGCATGCAATATTCCAACAGTGGCCTAACCAATGTCCTGTACAGCCACAATATGACCTCCCAACTCCTGTACTCAGTGCACTGAACAAAAGGAAAGCTTACCAAATGCCTTCTTCATTATCTGATCTACCTGTGACTCCACTTTCAAAGAGCTATGAACCTGCACTGCAAGGTCTCTTTGTTCAGCAACACTCCCTAGAAATTACTTCCCTTAATGGGCTATTGTCCATCCCTAGTTATCCTGGAGAAGATAGTGGTGGGCTGCCTTCTTGAACCAATACAGTCCACTTTCTGTAGGTATGGCCCAATCTTGTTTGGGAGCAAGTTCCAGGATTTTGACCAAGCGACAACAAAGCAGTGGGGGTATATTTCCAATTCAGGATGCTGAGTGGCTTGGAGGGGAACTTGCAGGTGGTAGTGCTCTCATGTATCTGCTGCCATTGTCCTTCTAGATGGTGGTGGTCATTGAAATGGAAGCTGTCAACTAAGGAGCTGTGGTGAATTTCTGCAGTGTATCTGGAGCACTGCTCCTTTGTCAAGACTTCAGCTGATGAAGAAGAGTGTTCTGAAAGCTTGTGACTTCAAATAAACCTATTAGACTATAACCTGGTGTTGCGTGACTTCTGACCTTGTCCACCCCAGTCCAACACCGGCACTTCCACATCATCATTAACAAGGGCTAGGGTTGCCTCACAGTTAACACCTACATTCTCAATGTCCAATTATTCTTCCAACTGAAGACTTTAAAGGTCTCACGACAATCTATGAACGCTATTGTTTTAACCACCTACGTTTTGGCACTCACAACTGAAATTATCCAGCAGAAGATGTGCAAAATATGTAAATGTGAAAATTGGTGCTCTTGCATGTTTCTTGGTGAGCACAAGACGAAAAGCTTCAAAAGCTTGTCTTGTTTTTCCACCAAAAAACTTATGGCCTCTTTTTGTGTTGAAATATCTCATCCCACATTCAATATGATATCCCCTGTCTCTTATTTTCTAGCTCAACATGAATTCAGTACCTCTCAAACATCATCACTTTTCGCGTTCTTGAAAGAAAATCAATTCCGTTTCCATGAGAACACATCCTTCAAACTGGAGATACAAAAATTCAATTCAACCAAAAATGTATTACATGTTAAAAATGGCACTGTCAGTCAGAAGTTACACTCAGTAACTCACGTTCAAGTATTAATTTGAAGACATTTTTCATGGTGCCCACCTCCCGTTGTGTCCATTGACAATGTATTTACTATCCACTCTCTATGCCGATCTTCTTGCAAGCTAGTATCCAGGCCTCTAGCAATGCACCGGCTCTGATGATCAAAGTGTGTGATTTGTCAAACAAAAATTCTGGTTCCAAGCACACTGTGGTGCACAGAGTTAGTACAAACTGTACTAATTAATCTATAACTAATATTCATGGTAACCCCAATCATAAATTGTTTAAACGTGTCATCAAGGAAATATTAAAAAAATGCCAACTGAGCTTGATCTGAAAATGTTATGCTGAGATCTAAAAGCATCTTGGTGCAGGAATTATAAACACATCTTCAAGCTGCCATGTGTTTGAGAATAACAGTGAACTAAAACATGAAAGAAAAATCTGTTCATTATGCCATATCCAAAACAAGATATAAATACAGCTTTCATTTTAAAAAAAACACATGGCCCAAATCAATACAAGAACTGTTCAACTAAAAACTAGTAATGCATATATTACACATACACAGATCACTAGAGACACGACATGTGTAGACATTAACATAAGCCTTTCTAAAAAAGGTAATGTCAAAAGTCAAATTTTAAAAAGGCACTTCAACCTCCCATATACCAATTTCTCTATTTTAATTTGTGAACCTTACATCTAGATTGCAGACATTTCTACCCTTCCTGACTTCTTCTCAAAGTGGAAAACCGATGTAAAAATCATCGTGGATTGAATTGGACTTGCTGTTTCATTGCAAGCAAATATGTGATCAAGGAACAAGAGGAGGGCACTTGGCCCTAAGGATCTGTTCGTTCATTTAATAAGATCATGGCTGATTTGATTTTAACCTCAACTCCATATTCCTGTATATCCTGATTTTTTTTGTCCTCTTGGTAATCAAGAATCTATTTCCTCTCCCTTGAAAATATTTCAAGTTATCAAGAAACAAATGCTTGCTTGTGAAAATTTTAGAACTTTACATTCAAATTGCTTGAAGGCATTCATAAAATCCAATGGACGTTTTGGGACATTGGATTTTGTTTGGGTGCAACCTCTGATCCTATGTGCTTCCAATATATAGCTGGAGTATGAGAGTGGAATTTAACAGTTTGAGAGGGTTGCACCATATTGAAATGAAAGCTTTAGAACAGTCCAACATAACAGGCTCCAAAGAATATTATTTGTTCAATAATGTAATCTACTTAACCACTGACTCAATCAGCCCCACCTATAGAGACATAATGAAAAAAAACCCACATCAATTAAATGCTATGTCAACTGTATTGATTACTTGTACAGTTTTACAACTGAGTGTGTCCTGAGGTCCATTTATTCAGTTCGTATTTTATTGCATTGTTGCACATCTATCCGGATCCACACAAGGTTGGGATTCACCATTTCATCATTCACAGATGGTGTCAAAAACATTAATGAATGCTCAATTTAAATGCACAAAGTTTATGAACTAGCAGAAGTGAATCATACTCATTTGACTAAATAATTAATTGATGATGCACTTAACAGATTGGGCACCCAAATCAACAAAGTTCAAATTTATTTTTATTTTGATGTTTGTTACACCATGCTATATACTCCCCCTCTTTTTACAACCCTAGTTAATTATCTTAAAAATAACATAATATGGTTGTTATGCAGAATATGATTCTATTATAATTAGATTCATAGCGCTGCAAGATCTGGCTGAAATTCATTAATCCACAACCACACAAAAAAGCAACATAGTACTTGGGAATGTTTAGGCACAGCAAAACATTTCAAACAAGGAAAAAATTCTTCAGTGATCAAAGTTACAGAAACTTCAAAATGGTCAACAGAATGGGCTGAATGTGTCCGATATAATTTAAAAAAAAGCATTTACCCTGAGAAATGTAGAAGTACCCACACCACTGTACATGTTAACACTTACTGCATTCCAATCCCGATAAACTCATAATGGAGGCTGCCCAGAAATGTTATGCTTCAATCAGTATTCCTTTAAACTGAAGTTAAACAAGATCCAATTTGTAACTTCGTTCCCACTTAATCACTGTGAATTGCAGTGTAATTACAGGAAGTTCTGAACAAAAACATGCTGGAGAAAATATGGACATCAGGGGCTATGCTCAAGGCCAGGGCAAGTTGTACAGATGACATAAACTGGCGAGGTACTCATATCCCTGTGAAAAGAGTGAGAGGGGTAACGGAGATAGATATAAACCAGGTAGTAGATGTAGGTGGGCATTATCCACAATATGTTAACAAGTCGGAGTAAAAGACCAGCACATTACACAAACAGGATAAGGATAATGGTCCAAATAATAAATTTGTGCATAATGCATGTGTGTAAGGGATAAAAAGTGCAAGCTCAAAGCATAAAAACAATCAGCTTAAAAGGTATGAAGCAGTAACCGTCAGAGACCTGGCTACGTGTTGGATATAATTGGGATCTATATATTCAACTATTTAAGATTTTCAGATGGGAGAGTGAAATTCACAAAGAGGGGGAGTAACAATACTGATAAAAGATATAATTGCAGCTAAAGAGAAAAGATTTAAATTGATTTCATTTAAAAAAAAATTGTGATCAGGCAATGAATCCACTGTGTCGAACTGAGGAATTGTAAAGGAATCAAATCACTGATCAAAGAAATATAAATCTTGGATTTTTTTTTGTCTTTTTGAGTTTTACTTTTTACTTGTTTGTATGAATGCATTAACATAGAGACCACAGGAGCAGGTCACAAAAATAATAAGGCAAGAACACATGATTTTAATTTTTGGAGACAATAGGAAATGGCACTACTGTTCAAAGAATAAAGATTTTTATTCTGTACAATGCTTAAATATGTCAGTGTGGTTGAGCATTTCACACTAATGTCAGTGGATATCTGGAATTCTCTCACCCAAAACATTGAACATTGAGGCAAGCAGAGTTTTGAGGACAGGGATTGATGGATTAGTATTCAGTGAGGATACCGAGGGATAAAGATCAAAGGCAGGCAATTGGAGTTGATCTAATATGATCCAATTTAATGACAGAAAGTCTTGAGAGACTGAATAGTCTGCTTCTATTCCTGTGATCCTGTATAGAGCAACTAAGGAATTTGCACATTACATTCATTGTTGGGTAATGGACCTTGTTAACCTTTATCTTAGAGTTAGGGAACATCTTGGGGATCAAGACCAAATTATCACTGGATTTGATGTATAGTTTGGAAGGAGGAAAGGAAGGTTCTAAATTTACATTAGAGAACACTGAAGAGAAAACTGAACAGAAGTATTGATGACTAATCTATGAACAGTGGGAAGTGTTTGATGCAATGCAAAACTAGCACTGTACATACACACTTGATGCTGTTAAAAATTGCCAATTGATCTTTCTTAAAAATTTCAATTGATCCAACACCCACAATGTCTTGAAGGAGTGGTTTCCAGAATTCCACTTCCTTGAATTTTTCCCTATTCCTGTGAATTCATCAACAATTCATCAGAGGCTGAGGGATGACCTTAAAGAGGCTTATAAAATCATGAAGGGCATGTATAGGGTAAATAGGCAAGGTCTTTTCCCTAGGGTGGGGGTGTCCAGAACTAGCAAGCATAGGTTTAGAGTGAGTGGGGAAAGATATAAAAGAGACCTAAGAGGCAACTTTTTCATGCAGAGGGGTGGTACATGTATGGAATGAGCTGCCAGAGGAAGTGGTGGAAACTGGTAGAATTGGAACATTTAAAAGGCATCTGGATGGGTATATGAATAGGAAGAGTTTGGAGGGATATAGGCTGGGTGCTGGTAAGTGGGACTAAATTAGGTTGGGATATCTGGTCGGCTTGGACAAGTTGTACTGAAGGGTCTGTTTCCACGCTGTACATCTCTGACTCTAATTCAATCAGTGATGTCATCAAGCTAAAAGAAACGACTTGTACAACTGAAATCCAGAAGACTGGTAGAGACGTACCAACAAGTACAAATAAATCGAGGCAAGAAAAGTCAGCAGGCTTGTACACAGCATCAATATTAACAGCAAGAACTTTTGTAAGCATATTAAGAAGAGAGATGAGTGAGAACACAAGCCCAGTAAAAATAGATGCATATGAGAAAATAAGTGGCAATTACTAAATGACTGATCTGCTAAATGAGATGCTGGCCCAGATTCTCAGATCTCTGGGTCATCGGTGACCAAACCATAAGCCGGATGTGTGTATTCTGAAGTCTCAATGTGCTGACTCTGTCAGAATGAGTTGGGAGATTTGTATTTCTGACGGGTAATTTGCTGCTCCCTGGGACTTTCCAAAAAGGCTTCCGACTCTAAATTAGTGTCAGTCTCTGGATTGTTTTTACTTACCTTGATAGTTACCCAGGAAATATTACATTGAAAAGTCCTAGTCTAATTCCTGGGTAACTATATAACTGATCCCCTGACTCCCCCATTGACCACCTTGACGGCCCATGCTGACATGTGGATCCCACAATTTCCCCAACTCTACACAACCCAACCTGACTAACTAGATATTTGACCAGACTGCCCACACAATTCACCTCACCCTCTTGCCATTCCATCTAACAATATCGACCTGCCACCTTAACCATTTATCCATGTGCCTTATCGCTCTACTCATAGACACCCCTACACATTCACTCTTATACTCGTTTACTAATACACTGAAAAGCTGCTTAAGTGTCCCAAAGTTTTTCAATGCGTTAGAGACATTTACCAGTTATATCTGCCATAAATGCTGTTGGATGCGAATCTTATCAGATCGAGTGGATCGGTTGGAGAGACAGAAGCGATGAGGAATTTGCAACAGCAACAGTATGTGATGGATGGCAGTTATAAGAAGGGGGGAAAGTCTCAGATACAGTCACATAAATGGGTTAACTCCAGGAAGGGTAAGAGAGGTCGGCACCTAGGGCAGGAGTCTTTTGTGGATATACCCATTTCAAACAGGTATGCTGTTTCGGAAAATGTAGGGGGTGATGGATTCTCAGGTAAACGTGGCACGAACAGCCAAGTTTCTGGTATTGAGACTGGCTCTAATGCAACGAGGGGTACGTCAGCTTCCAAGAGATCAGTTGTGTTGGGGATTCTGTAGTCCAAGGTACAGACAGATGTTTCTGTGGCCAGGAGAGAAAAAGCAGAATGGTGTGTTGTTTCCCTGGTGCCAGGATCAAGGATGTCTCAGAGAGGGTGCAGAATGTTCTCACGGGGGAGAGGGGCCAGCAAGAGGTCATTGTCCACATTGGAACCAATGATATACGAAGGGAAAAGATTGAGATTCTGAAGGGAGATTACAGAGAGTTAGGCAGAAATTTAAAAAGGAGGTCCTCAAGGGGAGTAATATCTGGATTACTCCCAGGACTGGCAGCTTAATGTTCCAGGATACAAATGCTACAGGAAGGATAGAAAGGGAGGCAAGAGAGGAGGGGGAGTGGCATTTTTGATAAGGGAATAGCATTACAGCTGTACTGAGGGAGGATATTCCTGGAAATACATCCAAGGAAGTTATTTGGGTGGAACTGAGAAATAAGAAAGGGATGATCACCTTATTGGGATCGTTTTATAGACCCCGCCAATAGTCAGAGGAGATCTCAGTTATCTGTAAGAATAATAGGGTAGTTATGGTAGGGGATTTTAACTTTCCAAACATCAACTGGGACTGCCATAGTATTAAAGGTTTAGATGGAAAGGAATTTCTTAAGTGTGTACAAGAACATTTTCCGATTCAGTATGTGGATGTACCGATGAGAGGTGTAAAACTTGACCTATTCTTGGGAAATAAGGCAGGGCAGGTGACTGAGGTGTCAGTGGGGGAGCACTTTGGGGCCAGCGACCATAATTCTATTCATTTTAAAATAGTGATGGAAAAGGATAGACCAGATTGAAAAGTTACAGTTCTAATTTAGAGAAAGGCCAATTTTGATGGTATTAGGCAAGAACTTTCGAAAGCTGGTTGGAGGCAGATGTTCACACGTAAAGGGACAGCTGGAAAATGGGAAGCCTTCAGAAATACGATAACGAAAGTCCAAAGAAAGTATATTCTTGTCAGGGTGAAAGGGAAGGCTGGTAGGTATAGGGAATGCTGGATGACGAAAGAAATTGAGGGTTTGGTTAAGAAAAAGAAGGAAGCATATGTTAGGTATAGACAGGATAGATCGAGTGAATTCTTAGAAGAGTATAAAGGAAATAGGAGTATATTTAAGAGGGAAATCAGGAGGGCAAAAAGGGGACATGTGGTAGCTTTGGCAAATAGAATTAAGGAGAATCCAAAGGGTTTTTACAAATATATTAAGGACAAAAGGGTAACTAGGGAGAGAATAGGGCCCCTCAAAGATCAGCAAGGTGGCCTTTGTGTGGAGCCACAGGAAATGAGGGAGATGCTAAATGAGTATTTTGCATCAGTATTTACTGTGAAAAAGGATATGGAAGATATAAATTGTAGGGAAATAGATGGTGACATCTTGCAAAATGTCCAGGTTACAGAGGAGGAAGTGCAAGATGTCTTGAAACTGTTAAAGGTGGATAAATCCCCAGGACCTGATAGGTGTACCCGAGAACTCTGTGGGAAGCTAGAGAAGTGATTGTTGGGCCTCTTGTTGAGATATTTGTATCATCGATACTCACAGGTGAGGTGCTGTTTAAGAAGGGAGGTAAAGACAAGCCAGGGAACTACAGACCGGTGAGCCTGACCTCAGTAGTGGGCAAGTTGTTGGAGGGAATCCTGAGGGACAGGATGTACATGTATTTGGAAAGGGAAGAACTGATTCGGGATAGTCAACACGGCTTTGTGCGTGGGAAATCATGTCTACAAACTTGATTGAGTTCTTTGAAGAAGTAACAAAGGAGATTGATGAGGGCAGAGCGGTAGATGTGATCTATATGGACTTCAGTAAGGCATTCGACAAGGTTCCCCATGGGAGACAGATTTGCAAGGTTAGATCTCATGGAATACAGGGAGAACTAGCCATTTGGATACAGAACTGGCTCAAAGATAGAAGACAGAGGGTGGTGGTGGAGGGTTGTTTTTCAGACTGGACGCCTGTGACCAGAGGAGTGCCACAAGGATCGGTGCTGGGTCCTCTACTGTTTGTCATTTACATAAATGATTTGGATGCGAGGATAAGAGGTACAGTTAGTAAGTTTGCAGATGACACCAAAATTAGAGGTGTAGTGGACAGTGAAGAGGGTTACCTCAGATTACAACAGGATCTGGACCAGATGGGTCAATGGGCTGAGAAGTAGCAGATGGAGTTTAATTCGGATAAATGAGAGGTGTTGCATTTTGGGAAAGCAAATCTTAGCAGGACTTATACACTTAATGGTAAGGACCTAGGGAGTGTTGCTGAACAAAGACACCTTGGAGTGCAGATTCATAGCTGCTTGAAGGAGTTGCAGGTAGATAGAATAGTGAAGAAGGCATTTGGTATGTCTTCCTTTATTGGTCAGAATATTGAGTACAGAAGTTGGAGGTCATGTTGCAGCTGTACAGGAAATTGGTTAGGCCACTGTTTGAATATTGCATGCAGTTCTGGTCTCCATCGGAAAGATGTTGTGAAACTTGAAAAGGTTCAGAAAAGATTTACAAGGATGTTGCCAGGGTTGGAGGATTTGAGCTATTGGGAGAGGCTGAACAGGCTGGGGCTGTTTTCCCGGGAGCATCGGAGGCTGAGGGGTGACCTTATCGAGGTTTACAAAATTATGAGGGGCATGGATAGGATAAATAGACAAAGTCGTTTCCCTGGGGTCGGGGAGTCCAGAACTAGAGGGCATAGGTTTAGGGTGAGAGGGGAAAGATATAAAAGAGACCTAAGGGGCAACTTTTTCACGCAGAGGGTGGTACGTGTATGGAATGAGCTACCAGAGGATGTGGTGGAGGCTCGTACAATTGCAACATTTAAGAGGCATTTGGATGGGAATATGAATAGGAAGGGTTTAGAGGGATATGGGCCAGGTGCTGGCAGATGGGACTAGATTGGGTTGGGATATCTGGTTGGCGTGGGCAGGTTGGACTGAAGGGTCTGTTTCCGTGCTGTACATCTCTATGACTCCATGACACTATGAGAAAACAGTTTTATTTAAGCTGTACTCTGCATTTCTGAAGAAGCTGGGATCTAAAGACCCAGCCAGAAATGCAAAGCTCAGTCATGGCATAAAAAAGTAAGAATGCCGCAGTTGTTCAATGGTTTTTCAAAGATTCAATCCTTTGTAACTCAGTTGAGCCAGATAACCAAATACTGGACAAGGAAAGGAAGCTAACATAACTTGGGTGGTGTGGGGTGGGGGATATTAATGTATTTAACGTAATTCCAAGACATGATTATGAACTCCAAGAATTCTAAACACAACATAAATGGGAGAGAAACCTGCAGATATATTAATCATGATTTTCCTCATCTCTTGACAGTCAGGAATCACATCAACTGTCACATTATTACTTCAGAAGTAATGGAGAGAGAAACCAGGTAACAACAGATCTGTCAGTTCAACATTGGCAGTAACTAGAATAAGCCAACAGGAAAAATGACAGAGTATTTGGATGAGTATCAGCTGATTAAAGAGAGTCATCACTGATTTATGAAGGGTAGATCATGTCTCATACAGGAGAATATCAAAAATGAAATTTAATCAAGCACTGAGTTAAACAGAGCTAGGAATCATGAGGAGGTTTTGGCAAGGGAGGGATACCGAAACTGTTTGCTGTTTTTTGGGGTGTTCGCCAGGGGTATGTACTCTGTTTTTCATTATATATATTAATGATCTGGATGAAGAAGTAGCGTTATGTTGTCTAGTTTACAGATGACACCAACGGAGTGGTCAAACCCTTCTTGAGTGCAGTATTCATTTTTGGAGCTATGAACCTCAAAATGTGAACACCGTAGGCAGCTATGGTTCACCAGGATGATGGGGAGCAAAACAAAGGGGGTGGAATTATGATGCTAGGTTGCAACAAAGTGGTATATATTCTCTTGAGTTCTGGAAGATCAAGTACCAATTTAATCAAGAAATTCAATAGTGGGGACAGAGAAATTATTTCATTTGGTGGGGAATTCAAAACAATGTTTAATATCCTTGAAAAATAGAGCTACGCTCTGTTTTGTGTTAAACCAGAGAACATTTGTCATATAAAGTGGTGGCATTCTGGAAAGCACTTCTTCAAGATATTGTGAATGATGGATCAATGGAAATTTTTAAGATAAATTCAGAGCATTTTTATTTAAGTTAAAGGAATCAAGTGTCACAGACCAAAGAAATTTCCCTGCTGTTTTCACCAGATAATGGGGTGAAATTGGTTTTGGACAATCAGAAGTCAGTGACTAGATTTACAGGAGGTATGCTGTCATGTTACACCCCACTCACCTGTCTTGTGCCACCCTCACACAACAATTGAATCTCTTCTGTAACCATTCAAAGAAGTCTGCCACTCGCTATCACACACTTTGTATGAATGCTACCATTCGGTGAGGTTTGCCACTGATTCGATTGGAACAAAATTTTCATTAAATTTGACTGTTTTATCCCAGCCTCAGAACAAGGGGTTCCTATACTCATGCTATTTTAATATTTCCATACCAGCTCCTGGCATTTGGGCATGTGATGTCAACCACTGCCAACATGTTATTAGGTAAATTGCTGTCGCGTTCATTCTTTTCTGACTGAAGCTACGCTGAAGGTGGAAGTAGTCGACTGACTAATTTCAGTAGCCTTCAATCAGTATTCTTCAGCTCCTGCATAATACTATTGTAGTTTACCTTCCACGAATTTAATATTCACGTGAGGACTGCTTCTGTCTCTAACCATGAGTATCTTAAAACTCATGGTATTATGGTCACAACTCCCAAAATACTCCCCTACTGAAATGTCATTCACTTGGCTGGGTTCATTTTCCAAAACCAGGCCCAATATAACCCCTTCCCTGATCGGACTGCTAACATGTCAATAAACCCTCCTGAATGGTCCTTACAAATTCTACCTCATCCAAGCCCATTGCATGAAGTGAGTCCCAGTCAATATAGTGAAAGTTAAAATCACTCACCACAAAATGCCTGCTGTATTTTACAATTTTCCAAAATCTCTCTACGTACTCTCTCCTTTATCTCCCACTGGCTGTTGCGAGGCCTGCAGTATACTCACAATTTCACCTTCCCTATTCCTCAGTTCTACCATATTGCCTCGCTGCTCAAGTTACCTGATATATCCTCCCTCAGTTTAGCTATGAGATACTCCTTTATTAGTAATGCAACTCCCCTACCCCTTTTACATCCCTTTCTATCACACCTGAAACATCTAAATCCTGGGACATTCAGCTGACAGTCCTGTCTCTCTCTCAGCAAAGTCTCTGTAATACAATAATGTCATAGTTCCAATAACTAACCAAAGCTCTAAGTTTATCTACTTTGCCTATTCCACCCCTTGCATTGGAACGCATGCACTTTAGACACAGACTGCCAATCAGTCAAGTTCCTCAGCAAACAAGTATGCAGCACTAGCAGAACTAGATAATATCTTTAGCTCTCCAACAACAATTAGTATCTAAAGTGCACAGTTTACATGGCACTTTAGAACACAGATTTTCTAATATTATATGCCACACAGCTATAGTCTTAGAAACGTGTCTGAAGTCTCCAGGATACAAGTCATCCTGCAAAGTCAGAAAATTCAACCAAGGTTCCCTGGGTAAGATTTTTCTCTTCTCTCTGCAGCACTGTACAGGCTCAAATAGGCTATGCTGCACCTGTGGGTTTGAAGATTACATTAAAAAGATATTTATATAAAACCTTTATATAAAAAAGGGGCACTCAGCTCTTGATGTCATATGGTTCAAATGTAACAGAATAGCTGATTTCCAGTGGTGAAGTGAAAGTGACAGCCATCAAAACTGCATTCAACCGAGTATGGCATCAAGGAGCCCTAGCAAAACAGGAATCAATGGGTATCGGGGGCAAACTCTCTGATGGTTGGAGTCATACCCGGCACATAGGAAAATTGTTGTGGTTGTTGGAGGTCAATCATCTCAGCACCAGGACATATCTGCAGGAGTTTCTCAGGGTACTGTCTCGGGCTCAACCATCTTCAGCTGTTTCATCAATGACCTTCTCTCCACCAACACCCAGATGTTCACTGATGATTGCACAGTGTTCAGCATCATCTGTGACTCCTTAGATATTAAAGCAGTCCATGTTGAAATGCAACAAATCCGAACAGGCTTGGGCAGACAGGTAGCAAGTAACGTATATGCCGCATACATGCCAGGCAATGACCGTCTCCAATCAGAGACAATCTAACCACTATCCCTGGATATTCAATTGGGTTACCATCACTGAATCTTCCACTATCAACATCCTTGAGGTTATCATTGACCAGAAACTCAACTGGACTCACCATGTAAGCAGAGTGGCTACAACAGCAGATCAGAGGTTGTGAATACTGCAGCAAATATCTCACCTCTTTACTCCCCAAGACACAAGTCAGGAGCATGATGGGATACTCCCCACATGCCTGGATGGGTGCAGCTCCAACGACACTCAAGAAGCTTGACACCAGCCAGAACAAAACAGCCCACTTTATTGGCACCACATCCAGAAACATCCAATCCCTCTGGCATTGACACTCAACAGCAGTGTGTACAATTTACAAGGTTCACGGCAGAAATATACCAAAGATCCTCAGACAGCTCCTTCCAAACCCACAGCGACTTCCATCTTGAAGGACAAGGACAGCAGATACATGGGAACATCACTACCTGCAAGTTCCCCTTCAGACCACTCACCATCCTGACTTCGAAATATATAACTATTCTTTCATATTCGCAGAGTTAAAATCCTGGATTCCTTCCCCAAGAACATTATGGGTCAACTTACAGCACGTGAACAGCAGCTGTTCAAGAAGGCAGGTCACCACTTTCTCACAGCCAACTAGGGATAGGCAATAAATACTGGTCCAGCCAGTGACGTCCACGTTCCTCCATCAAATAAAACAAAAGTACTTATTTACTATGATTATTAGAAATACCACATGAGTCAAAACTGTCACATTCTTAATTTTCTTTCAGCTGTACAAAGGTTTGTTTTAAAATGCTGTTGTGCTTTGGTATATACAAGTAGGTGCAGTCCTTCTCATTCTTTGAAAGAAATTTCACCTTTGCAAAAAAATAGGTTATCATCATCAACTGAATGAAGAAAGGTTGCAGCGGTAGATTAGGTTATCAGGGACACATGGTTTCAATCTGATTCAAGACAGCAATTCTTTGACCATATGGGACAGTGTTTCCTTGACATGAATGGACTGACATCTTGCATTTCACATTATTGCTGTTAAATGGTGCACTTTTCCAGGATGCTAGTAAAATGGACAAATGGTGCTTCTTATTAGTGGAAAGAATGTTTTGTTTATCACCCAACTCTCACCTATCCAAAGGTGTCTTCGCCTAACTGGAAACTCTTCAAGTTAACCTGTGAGATTCTATCCTGTAACTGGGTTACCAGATCTTGTCCAGCTGTAAACTTGAGAAGTTGATCAATGCCAAACATGGGAAATGTAAAAATAAGGTTTTACTCCATGTGGAATGCAGAGATTTTTTTTTGCCTTAGAGGTTTTTTCAGGATAATGAGCAGCTTTAAAAGACAGGGTGTCATAGCCATCAGTTACTGGAAAGGCAAATGATGTTGGCCATCAATTTTAAAACCAGAAACCTGCATTACTAGAGGCAGAAGATGAAGGGAAACATCACAACCATTAATAAGTATGTAGATGAGCATATAAAATGTCATAACATTCAAGACTATTGGCCAAGTGCGAGAAAGTAGAATTAGTGAAGATAGAGCAGCACAGACTCGTTGGCCAAAGGGCCTTTTCTGGGCTGTACGACTCTGAGTTTTCGGGGTCCACTGGTATAAAATATGATTTGGAGATGCCAGTGTTGGACTGGAGTGTACAAAGTTAAAAGTATAAAATAGTCTGGGAAAACCACAGATACTCGAACAAGAAGAGTCTATTGTCTTAAAAATAATGCAATTTATTCAGGATTGGAGTTACATGAGTAAAAAATAAATTATTACTAAAATATGAGATATGGGATAACAGGTTTCTTCCTTTCAACGTCTAAAATGATGTGAAATTTAGAGAATATAGAGGTGAAAAACACCAAAAAGGGACAGAAATAGTCAAATTGAGAGATGACAAAGTTAGAGAAGTATTTCAACAAAATATGGACTGAGGCAGGGCAAAGGGAGAACATCAACTGTGGCTCTATCGTACTCAAATCTACATCAGCAAATTGTGAGTTCAAGTCCAAATCGAGAGTGGGTGTATGGTGGAGGCTGCCGTTTTCTCAGCTTAATCTGGTTGCTAAATCCATGGCAAAAATTAGTCAGGAGCTGAAACCAATTGCACACGCAAGAGTTTAAATCCTCCATTTCTGGAGCCCTGCTATTTACAGAAGTACATTTTACCAGCACAAAAGAAGGAATTGAAAGTTCTGTAGTTGAGTCACTTTTCCAGTGTAATAAGTTGCTGATCTCCAATGGATTGTCAACCATCATGTTATGCAAAAGTGAGATGATTCTCAAAAGGATCAGAGAGGAGGGTCAGACAGATTCAGCATCTGTAGACAACTCATCAGTTCAGGAGGTAAAAACAATGACTGCAGATGCTGGAAACCAGATTCTGGATCAGTGGTGCTGGAAGAGCACAGCAATTCAGGCAGCATCCGAGGACAGGCAAAATCGACGTTTCGGGCAAAAGCCCTTCATCAGGAATAAAGGCAGAGAGCCTGAAGCGTGGAGAGATAAGCTAAAGGAGCCCCTCTAGCTTATCTCTCCACGCTTCAGGCTCTCTGCCTTTATTCCTGATGAAGGGCTTTTGCCCGAAACGTCGATTTTGCCTGTCCTCGGATGCTGCCTGAATTGCTGTGCTCTTCCAGCACCACTGATCCAGAAACTCATCAGTTCAGTTGTGACCCTCCTCCTGCCCAATTATCGAGCAGCATTAGCCTCTGTTTAGATCACATGTTTACCATTTAGAAGGAAAGAACTTGCGTTTAAATTGGTGTTTCACAGTCAATTCCACTCAAAGAGGTACTTGAGTGACTATCATATTGTATAGTCAGCTTTGCGGGGTTTCCTCTGTAGATTCTTCTCTGTAGATTCTCTCTTCAGGTTGGTTTGTATGCTCTGCTGTACAAACTTTTTCCACAGACAGGTACCTTTCAGAGAGCTCTTAAGCTAGCAGCCTACATCTGTTAGCCTTTTGGGAGTTCTCTCTTATTTGGAGCAGATTGAACTGTGGGAAAACCAATTCACACCAACTGGAAAGAGACACCTGGAGTCAATGCGGGAATCCAGGCGCAAACTGAAGGTGGTTGTGTGAACATTTCAGTTTATAAACAACTGTGCTGTCAACAATTTCACTGTGCTAGAAGACCCATGTCCATGTTCCTGAATCAGAACATGATGTGGTATATATGGATTTCAGCAAGGCGTTCAATAAGGTTCCCCACAGTAGGATATTGTACAAAATGCAGAGGAATGGGATTGTGGGAGATATAGCAGTTTGGATCAGTAATTGGCTTGCTGAAAGAAGACAGAGGGTGGTGGTTGATGGGAAATGTTCATCCTGGAGTCCAGTTACTAGTGGTGTACTGCAAGGGTCGGTGTTGGGTCCACTGCTGTTCGTCATTTTTATAAACTACCTGGATGAGGGCGTAGAAGGGTGGGTTAGTAAATTTGCAGACGACACGAAGGTTGGTGGAGTTGTGGATAGTGATGAAGGATGTTGTAGGTTATAGAGAGACATAGATAAGCTGCAGAGCTGGGCTGAGAGGTGGCAAATGGTGTTTAATGCAGACAAGTGTGAGGTGATTCACTTTGGTTGGAGTAACCAGAATGCAAAGTACTGGGCTAATGGTAAGATTCTTGGTAGTGTAAATGAGCAGAGAGATCTCAGTGTCCAGGTACACAGATCCTTGAAAGTTGCCATCCAGGTTGACAGGGTTGTTAAGAAGGCAATACAGTGTTTTAGCTTTTATTAATAGAGGGATCGAGTTCTGGAACCATGAGGTTTTTTTTAGATTAGATTAGATTAGATTACTTACAGTGTGGAAACAGGCCCTTCGGCCCAACAAGTCCACACCGACCCGCCGAGGCGCAACCCACCCATACCCCTACATTTACCCCTTTACCTAACACTACGGACAATTTAGCATGGCCAATTCACCTGACCTGCACATCTTTGGACTGTGGGAGGAAACCGGAGCACCCGGAGGAAACCCACGCAGACACGGGGAGAATGTGCAAACTCCACACAGTCAGTCGCCTGAGGCGGGAATTGAACCCGGGTCTCTGGCGCTGTGAGGCAGCAGTGCTAACCACTGTGCCACCGTGCCACCCACTTTAAGTTGACAAAGAGATACATTGACTATTTCACCCCACCCACTCTCCTCAGTGATGCTGACTCCCTGTCACAGGGTCTTTCACTTCACCTGCCCCTCTCTGCAGGTTATGCTGCAGCTGTACAGAACTCTGGTGCGGCCGCACTTGGAGTATTGTGTACAGTTCTCGTCATCACGTTAAAAGAAAGATGTGAAAGCGTTGGAAAGGGTGCAGAGGAGATTTACTAGGATGTTACCTGGTATGGAGGGAAGGTCTTACGAGGAAAGACTGAGGGACTTGAGGCTGTTTTCATTAGAGAGAAGAAGATTGAGAGGTGACTTAACAGAGACATAAGATAATCAGAGGGTTAGATAGGGTGGACAGGGAGAGCATTTTTCCAAATATGGTGACGGCGAGCACCAGGGGGGCAAAGCTTTAAATTGAGGGGTGATAGATATAGGACAGATGTCAGAGGTAGTTTTTTTACTCAGAGATTAGTAAGGGTATGGAATGCTTTGCCTGCAACGATAGTAGATTCGCCAATTTTAAGTACATTTAAGTCATCATTGGATAAGCATGTGAATGTACATGGAATAGTGTAGGTTAGAGAGGCTTCAGATTGGTATGACAGGTCAGCCCAACACCAAGGGCCAAAGGGCCTGTACTGTGCTGTAATGTTCTATGTTCTATGTTCAAAAATATCCAGTTTCATACCCCAAAACATTTCATTGGTTTTAATATTATCAAAATAGTAAATTCAAACTTGATTGGAATTTAGTATCTTGAGGCATAATTTAAATTGATTGGCTGAATTTGAATTTGATTTTGTCTCATGGCAACTCAGCTATTCTAGCTGTTTTGACCAAATGTTACATTGTTACGTTATTCCGGACTCTCTGTCCTTCTCTAAGTCCTGTAGGCTTTTTAACTCTCTTAAAGGTACAGTATACCCACAACTTCATAACAATTCCACCTGGCTTCCTGATCACTTCTTGGATTTGAATGTAATCATTTTATGAATCATATACAAGGACATTCAGACCTCTCTGTACTGGAGCATTCTGCAGTCCCACTTGTCAACCAACCAGCAGCTTCTTTTCATCTAATATAGGTTGTGATGAAAATCTTTTTTCAGCAACTTTCAGAAATAGCAAAATGTACTTACTAATGATCTGAAGCTCAGTTGTCTTTACAATAGTTTCCAAGGCTCTAGGAAGGGGTTGTGTCAGGGCTGCTCTGAAACTGTTTGGCTAAACTCATGTAATGCAACATTTCATTTGCAGAGATACACCTTGTCGCAAACATAGGCAATGTAATAGTTAACTGAGCATTACAAGAGTACTATCAATTAGTAAATCCTAAACAGTAGTCATTAAAGATATGATTGCCTTCCAGTTGTGACTAAAAAAACATACAGTATTTTTTATTGGATTAAAATGGTTTTTCTTCCGTATCACTCAATATCCACTTCACACAGAACTTATTATTTCGGGGTGAGCAAATGCATAGAGTAAGTAGCTAGTAAATGTGCATGTCTGATATTAATTATCTGACACTTCACAACCAGTCATCCATTTGATTCCAACTGAATTCACTCCAACAACTTCCTTATGCTAAATCAAAAATAACTCAAGTGGTTCAAAAAACAAAATCAGTTGAAGCACACATTGAATTCAGCATATTCAGGTGAACATTTCTGTAAATGAATAATCATACGCACACTGCCTAGTTTAGTTCATAACTGGATTACTGTGAGCAGTTCTGGGTGCCACATCTTAGAAATGCTATATTACCCTTGGAGGCAAAGCAGCATAGATTTACTGGAAGGGTACATGGATTTCATGCTTTACAATATTATGGCATATTACACAAAGTAGAATTATATTTAGAGTCGTAGAGATGTACAAGCACAGAAACAGACCCTTCGGTCCAACCAGTCCATGCAAACCCGATATCTTAACCTAATCTCGTCCCATTTGCCAGCACTTAGCCCATATCCCTCTAAACCATTCTTATTCATATACCCATCCAAATGCCTCTTAAATGTTGCAATTGTACCAGCCTCCACCACTTTGTCTGGCAGCTCATTCCACACATGCACCACTCTCTGCGTGAAAAAGTTGCCCCTTACGTCTCTTCTATATCTTTCCCTTCTCACCCTAAACCTATGCCCTCTACTTCTGGACTCCCTGACCCCAGGGAAAAGACTTTGTCTATTTATCCTATCCATGCCCCTCATAATTTTATAAACCTCTATAAGGTCACCTCTTAGCCTCCGATGCTCCAGGGAAAACAGCCCCAGCCTGTTCAGCCTCTCCCAATAGCTCAAATCCTCCAACCCTGGCAACATCCTTGCAAATCTTCTCAGAACACTTTCAAGTTTCACAACACTCTTCTGAGAGGAAGGAGACCAGAATTGCACATAATATTCCAAAAGTGGCCTAACTCACATCCTGTACTGCCATACCATAACCTCCCAACTCCTGTTGACTAAACTGGTCCTCACTCTGAACAACTTCTCTTTCCAATCCTCCCACTTCCTCCAAACCAAAGGAGTAGCCATGGGCACCTGCATGGGCCCCAGCTATGCCTGCCTCTTCGTCGGATATGTGGAACAGTCAATCTTCAGCAGCTACACTGGCAACACCCCCCCATCTTTTCCTCTGTTACATCGATGACTGTATCAACGCTATCTCGTGCTCCCACCAGGAGGTTGAACAGTTCATCCACTTTGCTAACACCTTCCACCCCAATCTCAAATTTACCTGGATCGTCTCAGACTCCTCCCTCCCCTTCCTAAACCTCTCCATTTCTATCTTGGGCGACTGACTCAACACGGACATTTACTATAAAGTGACCAACTCCCACAGCTACCTAAATTACACATCCTCCCACCCTTCCCCCTGTAAAAACACCATCCCATATTCCCAATTCCTTCGCCTTCGCTGCATCTGCTCCCAGGAGGACTAATTCCAATACCGAAAAACCCAGATGGCCTCCTTCTTCAAAGACCGCAATTTCCCCTCAGACGTGGTTGACGATGCTCTCCACTGCATCTCCTCCACTTCCCGCTCCTCTGCCCTTGAACCTCACCCCTCCAATTGCCACCAGGACAGAACCCCACTGGTCCTCACCTACCACCCCACCAACCTCCAGATACATTGTATCATCCTTCGTCATTTCCGCCACCTCCAAACAGACCCCACCACCAAGGATATATTTCCCTCCCCTCCCCTATCAGATTTCCGAAAAGACCACTCCCTTGTCAGGTCCACACCCTCCCACCAACCCAATCTCCACTCCCAGCACCTTCCCCTGCAACCGCAAGAAATGCAAAACTAGCGCCCACACCTCCCCCCTCACTTCCCTCCAAGGCCCCAAGGGAGCCTTCCATATCCATCACAAATTCACCTGCACCTCCACACACATCATTTACTGCATCCGCTGCACCCGATGTGGCCTCCCCTACGTTGGGGAGACAGGCCGCCTACTTGCGGAATGTTTCAGAGAACACCTCTGGGACATACGCACCAACCAACCCAACCGCCCCGTGGCTGAACACTTTAACTCCCCCTCCCACTCCACCAAGGACATGCAGGTCCTTGGCCTCCTCCATTGCCAGACCATGGCAACACGACGCCTGGAGGAAGAGCACCTCATCTTCCGCCTAGAAACCCTCCAAACACAAGGGATGAATGCAGATTTCTCCAGCTTCCTCATTTCCCCTCACCCCACCTTTTCTCAGTCCCAACCCTCAGACTCAGCACCACCTTCTTGACCTGCAATCTTCTTCCCGACCTCTCTCTGGCCTATCACCCTCACCTTAACCTCCTTCCACCTATCGTATTCCCAATGCCCCTCCCCAAGTCCCTCCTCCCTACCTATTATCTTAGCCTGCTTGGCACACCTTCCTCATTCCTGAAGAAGGGCTTATACCCGAAAAGTTGATTCTCCTGCTCCTTGGATGCTGCCTGACCTGCTGCACTTTTCCAGCAACACATTTTTCAGCTCCTAACTCCTATATTCAATACTCTGACCAATAAAGGAAAGCATACCAAACGCCTTCTTCACTATCCTATCTACTTGCGAGTCCACATTCAAGGATCTATGAACCTGCACTCCAAGGTCTCTTTGTTTAGCAACACTCCGTAGGACCTTACCATTAAGTGTATATGTCCTGCTAAGATTTGCTTTCTCAAAATGCAGCACCTCACATTTATCTGAATTAAACTCCATTGGCCTATCTGATCAAGATCCCGTTGTAATCTGAGGTAATCTTGTTCGCTGGCCACTACACCTCCAACTTTGGTATCATCAGCAAACTTACTAACCATACCCGTTCACATCCAAATCATTCATATAAATGACAAAAATCTGTGGACCCAGCATCGATCCTTGTGGCATTCCACTGGTCACAGGCCTCCAGTCTGAAAAACAATCCCCCATCACCATCCTCTATCTTCTATCTTCAAGCCAGTTCTGTATCCAAATGACTAGTTCTCCCTGTATTCCATGAGATCTAACCTTACTAACCAGTCTACCATGGGGAACCTTAACAAATGTCTTACTGAAGTCCATATAGAACATATCCACTGTTCTGCCCTCATCAATCCTCTTTGTTACTTCTTTACAAAAAATTCAATCAAGTTTGTGATTTCCCATGCACAAAGCTATGTTGACTATCCCTAATCAGTCCTTGCCTTTCCAAATGCATGTAAATCCTGTCCCTCAGGATTCCCTCCAACAGGATACATCTGATCAGGTCCTAGGGATTTGTCTATCTTTATGCATTTCAAGACATCCAGCACTTTCTCCTTTGTAATATGTACATTTTTCACCATCTATTTCCCTCCTTTCTCTGTCTTCCATGTCCCTCTCCACAGTAAACACCGATGTAAAATATTCGTTTAGTATGTCCCCCATCTCTTGCATCTCCACACAAAGGGTGCCTTGCTGATCTTTGAGGGAGTCTATTCTCTACCTAGTTACCTTTTTGTAAAAATTATTTGGATTCTTCTTAGCCCTATTTGCGAAAGCTATCTCATGTCCCCTTTTTGCCCTCCTATTTCCCTCTTCAGTATATTCCTCCTGCTTTTATACTCTAAGCATTTACTCGATCTATCCTGTCTATACCTGACATATACTTCCTTCTTTTTCTGAACGAAACCCTCAATTTCTTTTTTGTCATCCAGCATTCCCTACACCTACCAGCCTTTCCTTTAACCCAAACAGGAATATACTGTCTCTGGACTCTCGTTATCTCATTTCTGAAGGTTTCCCATTTTCCAGCCATCCCTTTACCTGCGAATATCTGCCTCAAATCAGCTTTTGAAGTTTTTGCCTATTACCATCGAAATTAGCCATCCTCCAATTTAGAACTTCAATTTTTAGACATGGTCTATCCTTTTCCATCATTATTTTAAAACTAATAGAATTATGGTCGCTGGCACCAAAGTGCTCCCCATTGACACCTCAGTCACCTGCCCTGTCTTATTTCCCAAAGGTAGGTCAGGTTTTGCACCTTCTCTCGTAGGTGAATCAGAAAACTTTCTTGTACACACTTAATAAATTCCTCTCCATCTAAACCATTAACACAATGGCAGTCCCACTCTATGTTTAGAAAGTTAAAATCCCTACCATAACCACTTTGTTATTCTTACAGATAACTGAAATCTTCTTAAAAATTTGTTTCTCAATTTTCCTCTGACTAATAGGAAGTCTATAATACAGTCCCAGTAATGTGATCATTGCTTTCTTATTTCTCAGTTCCACCCAAAAAACTTGCCTAGATGTATTTCCAGGAATATCCTCCCTCAGCACAGCTGTAATGCTATCCCTTATCAAAAATACCACTCCCCCTCCTCTCTTGCCTCCCTTTTAATCCTTGCTGTATCATTTGTATCCTGAAACATTAAACTGCCAGTCCTGTTCATCTCTAAGCTGTGTTTCTGTAACTGCAATGATATCCCAATCCCATGTTCCTAACCATGCCCTGAGTTCATCTGCCTTCCCTGTTGGGCCTCTTGCATGGAAATAAATGCAGTTTAATTTATCAGTCCAACCTTGTTCTCTGCTTTGTTCCTGCCTGCCCTGACTATTTGACTCACTTCTTTTCTTAATTGTACTAGTGTCTGATTGATCTCTTTCTTCACTGTGTCCCAACCCTCACCCCCACCTTACTAATTTAAATCCTCACAAGCAGTTCTAGCAAATCTTCCTGTCAGCATATTAGTCCCTTTACAATTCAGGTGCAATCCATCCTTCTACCACAGAAGAGCTTCCAATGATCAAAAAATGTGAATCCTTCTCCCATATACCAGCTCCTCAGCCATGCAGTCTTCTGCACTATCCTCCTATTCTTACCCTCACTAGCTCATAGCACTGGGAATAATCCAGATATTACTACCCTTGATGACCTCCTCCCTTCAGAATCTCATCCTTTTCCCTTCCTATGTCATAGGCTCCAATGGGTACAATGACCTCCTGCTGGTCCCTCTCCCATTTGAGAATATTCTGCACCCTCTCTGAGAGATCCTTGATCCTGGCACCAGGGAGGCAACACACCATTCTGATTTTTCACTGCCTGGCCGCAGAAATGTCTGTCTGTGCCTCAGACTAGAGAGCCTCCTAACACAATCGATAGCTTGGAACTCGATGCACCCCTAATTGCATTAGAACCAGTATTGACACCAGAAACTTAGCTATTCGTGCTACTGTCTCTTGAAAATCCATCACCCCTACATTTTCCAAAACAGCATATTTGTTTGAAATGGGGATAGCCACAGAAGACTGCCTACCTCTCCTACCTTTCCTGGAGTTAACCCATCTGTGTAACTATCTGTGACATTTCTCCCTTCCTATAAGTGCCATCCATCACACCCCCTTGCTCTTGTAGATTTCTAATTACCTCTAGCTGTCTCTCCATCCAAACCATTCGATCTGATAGGATTCGCAACCGACGACATTTATTGCAAATATAATCCTCAGTAACACAGTCACTCCTCTCGCAACTCCCACATCTGATAAGAAGAGCATATCAGAGCTGAAAATGTGTTGCTGGAAAAGCGCAGCAGGTCAGGCAGCATCCAAGGAACAGGAGAATCGACGTTTCGGGCATAAGCCCTTCTTCAGGAAGACCATTCCTGAAGAAGGGCTTATGCCCAAAACGTCGATTCTCCTGTTCTTTGGATGCTGCCTGACCTGCTGCGCTTTTCCAGCAACACATTTTCAGCTCTGATCTCCAGCATCTGCAGTCCTCACTTTCTCCAAGAAGAGCGTATCACCCTACTAAAGGCCATGTTTGCTCCTTCCAATCTACAAACCCAGAAATAGCAGTGTTTGCATAGCAATAAGACAGTGCTATAGGCTAACTTAATGCTATGACTTATATTTTTAAAATGTAATCACAAAACAGATCACAATAAAACATATAATCTGAAAGAACCCACTATACTCACTATTATAGATTTGCAGCAAAGCTACACTTAAATTATACACTTACCTGTTTCTGTGCGTGACCTCTCCCAAACAGGTTTCTGTCAGATCAGTTGTGAATTTTGCTGTTCGTTAGATTCCCTGGACGCGCTCCGGTATCCAGCAATACATGAATTCAAACAGCAAAAGGTATTAACTGCACAGATTCACTGCTGTGTCAGTTAGCAGTTTCTTCTCTCTCTCTCCTTCACCTACCATGTGCTGCCTATTGTCTGTCCTTCTCCCTTTTAAAAGTGCTGTGGTTTTGACATTTTTTCCTCTGAAGTTCCGAAACAATGCAACAGCATATAGGATGGTAATCGCTGCTCCTGGAATTCAAGGAAATCATCTCTCACATCCAAAATACTTCAAAAAAGGAACAGCTGTTACAGCCATAAAATTTTCCCATCTCCATCTTGGATTACCCAGAATCCTCCTTCTTGGAACTTAAAACTTTGAGGGTGATTGAAATCAAGATTTTAGAGAAAACAAATAGGATATTTAGAAAAACCTATTTCAGCTGGTTGGGAAGTCCATGATTAAGGGATAGAGGCTGAAGTCAAAGGAGAAACCTTTCAAGAGTCAAATTAGGAAATTCTGTTATGCACAGAGATAATAGTCGATTAAATTATTGATTTTAAATAGGATAAATAGATTGGATTTTGTTAAGCAAATGTATTAGCAGATACATGGACTTCATTCACAGATCAGCCATAATCAGTAGAATTGACGTGAGGAGCTAACATGGTCAATTCCTCATCCAATCTTTTTATGGCCCATGTTCCTCAACTTTTATTGCAGGACAGTGATTGCCACTTCCGTTTTGACAAAGACTCTATTTTCTGATTCATGCAGACATTTTTAGCATTTTCCACCATTTCAAACTTCCATTTTATCTTCACTAATTAACCTTCATATTTGAACAAATTTTGCTCTAGTGATGAGCAGCTTGGCCGATGAGTGCATTACAGCTGCTCCCATGCATTTTAAGAAACTGAGATGGGGAAACTCATTGAAGAAACAGGGACTGGGTGTGATTCATTTTAAAAAAAGGATAACTTCTGTTGAATTTTTGACGTGTTTTAATAGTTGGTGTAATTGTTGATTGTGTGAAGCCTAACACATATGAGCTGATTGTTGGCTGGTTAAAAATTGTAGCATTTAATCTAAAATTATAGAAACGTATATAATGATTTTCAATCCATCTGGTATAATGAAGGTAGGGTTTTGTACATTTTTCTTCAAAAGTATTTATCATTCACAAGCAAGACCTTACTGTTCACAATGCCTACTGGCTATGCATTCCTTGCACTGTCCAAACTGCAACAATGGGGGTGTGAGCCTAATCACCGAGTCACATCCTTATTCCTCTCCTTGTTCCTCTGGTATTTATCTTCTTTTGAATCACACTGTCTTCTTCAAGGCCAATCTCAGTTGCTTTCAAATTTTCATTGCTTACTGACCTTTGACCTCATTCATATCACCAGTCTCTTCCCAGGATCTCCTTTCTCAACCTTTGCACAGAGTGACTTATTGACCTGGATTTTCAAATGCCAATAAGAGCCAATGTTGAGAGATTTGCTGCTGTTGTGTCCCCTGAAAATGTGCATATGTGATAATTACCTAGCAAGTTTAAACATTGACGGACAGTGTAGTGTTTGTAACAAGGTCTTTCCTGACAAAGGACTTTTGCCTGAAAAGTCAATTTTCCTGATCCTCGGATGTTGCCTGACCTACTATGTTTTTTTCCAGCACCACACTGTCGATTTGTAATGAGGTTAGCCAGGTGGACCTGATAGAATATGAGTTCTCGGATTGGGACTGTTAATGTGGTCCAATTAGGGAGCCCTGGCTGACAGATATAAACAGGAGCTCTGATCACTCTGAGCTGGCTCTGAGGAAGCTAGGTCAGTGTGAAGGACTCTTCACGTGTAAATAAAGCAGGAATTGGTGACAGGATACAGGCGTCAGTAGAGCTATTTCAGACAGATTTACCGACCCCCAGGCCCATCTAAAAATGCTACTATCAGAGACATGAGCTTTCTGTGTCAAACATACATAGCCTACGATTGACTCAATGTCAATTTCTGTCATAGGTTAGTGATTAATAGTGGAGCTTCTCCTCCAACCTTGTTGGAAAGCTGTCTGAGGGAGTTTCCTACTGTTTGACTTGATGTTTATGGTGCTGACAGAAAACAGTGAAGAAACTTGGAAGGAATCCAATCTGTTCCAAAGTCCATCCAGCTTTCTACTGAATGCCTTGGTGAGATTTATCAAAGTAGCATATGGGCCTATGCTTTGTTCCTTTCAAAGTGACAGTGCCTGAAGTTGAAATCATGGCAGTGTTTAACTGTGTGTGGCTGCAAAGACCCCTTGCAAAAATGGGAATTGGAGAAAACAGTCCATTAGTTTGAAGCAATCCTCGCACAAAGGAAGATGATTGTAGCTGTTAAAGGTCATTTTTCTTAATCCTGGGATATCGTGGTAGAGTTTCTCGGTATAGTGTCCTAGTCCCAACCATCTTCAATTGCTTCTTCAATGACCTTCCCTCCACCATAAGGTCTGAAGTGGGGCTGTCGCTAATGATTATGCAATGTTCAGCACCATTTGTGACTTCTAAAATACTGAAGCAGTCTGTACCCAAATGCAGCAAGACAACATCCAGGCTTGAGCATCTAAGTTGCAAATAACATTCACAATGCACGGGTCAAGAATTGCCCATTTCCAACAAAAGAGAATTGAACCATCTCCCCTTGACATTCAATTGCATTACCATCCATGATTTCTCCCACTATCCACATTCTGAGGATTGCCATTGGCCAGAACCTGAACTGACCAAATATTTAAGTACTGTAGTTACAAAAGCAGGTCAGAAGCTATGAATTTTGTAGCAACCTCTTAAATTCCCTAAAAACTATGCATCATCTGACAGGTACAAGTCATGATGACATTTTCTCCATTTATCTTGATGAATGCAGCTCTAACAGCACTCAAGAAGCGTAACACTATCCAAGACAAATCAGCCTGCTTGATTGAAAGTGGTGCATTGAATGCCAATATTCAGTCTGTCCAGACCCTGCCAGTGCATAATAACAGCGGTATGTACCATCTACAAGTTGCACTGAAATACCTCAGCAATGGTCTTTCTACAATGCCTACCAAATCCTCAAGCACTGCCATCTAGATTGACAGGGGCAGCAGGTGCATGAAAACAGTATTACTGCAAATATCCTGTGCACACCCTGACTTGGTCAAATGTTATTGTTAACATTTAAGCACACTCACATGCACACACATACTCATGAAAATGATGATTGTCATATTTCTCTGCCTTGTTTTTTGTAGTTATCTCAAAGACACTGAGCACTGTCCCTTTTTCCCAGTATGCTGTAAATAGATCTGTAACCTTGACAAGAATCACAGTTCCTCCATTTTTATCCACCTCAGCTGGATTCCCATCATTTCATGGGCTTTCAGTGATTTTAATTGTGTTGTAGCAGTTTTGATCTTTTCACGGGTTGGTGGTTCATCCAACTCAGACTTCATTCAGTTCTGTCAGGGAGATCTTTAGTGATGGATGTTCCCTGCACCATCTGCTGGTCACCAAATAGGAAAGTGTTCTGATCAAGCTGCAAGATTAAATTGTTATTTACACGTACATTCAAAGAATTTAGTGTAGTGTGCACCTGATGTTCTTTACAGTTCAAATAGACTCAGTGTGAATTTTTTACATGCATCATAATTTATTGAAGTCCTCAAATATTGCAAATAGTTAAACATTGCTAATGAAATGATTAAGAAATGTGGGCTTTCTCTCTTCATATCCCGATTTTCTTATTCATAATTATATTGCTTTTAATTAGGTATGTCATGGATTGAACCCATTTGTAAATTGTCATATGAGAGTCCTGGTTGCTAGTATTATGGTCTTCCTGCTAGCCCAGAGTCATAAATCATCTCCAGGATGAGGTCAATTGGTTATTGCTTCCAAAAATATAGCTTATTCATAAAATTTGTAAAAGTACATTGTAAAACACTTTTATTTGAAAATGAAGAAAGTGCAATAAAGTTCAACTTCTCTCCATATATCATATTTGTTTTCATTTATCCATGGGATATACTCATCATTGGCTATGCCAACACTTTTTTTTGTAGTTATGAGTCAACCACAATAATGTGGGTCTGAAATCACATGCAAACCAGACCAGGTAGAATGGTAGAAAGGTTTCCTTCCCCGAAGGACACCAGTAATCTTTTTTTTTTGGCAACAATTGACAACGGATATATGGTTGCCATTAGGCTGACTCTTTAATTGAGTTGAAATGCCACCAGCTGCCATGGTGGGAGTCAGACCTATGTCCCCAGAACATTAACCTGAGATTCTGGATTACTAGGTCATTGATATCACCATTACGTTATCATCTCCCCACATGTTGCACTCTTATTTTCTCAACACAATTGCAATGCCCTTAATACTTACAACATACATTGTCTGTCAGACATATAGCCTGAGAGCAAAACATTTCAAATTGAAAACTACAGAAAGGTGCCTCAAAAAAATTTCACACAATTCTAAGTCAAGGGATCAAATGCTCTGCAAACCACTCCTTTGCCCATTGCCTCCCGAAACTGTCTGGCTCAGTATTACTTATTTTAACATGCCTAAGGGAGCTTTATACATTGAGCCATTTCAACTGGGTGCATAATAATTCACCTCTTTCTAAATGGGTTCTTTATGAAGCAAAAAAAAACCGAAATAGCACTAATAAGTAGCAATGAAAGAGTCCATATTTCCTTGAAGCAAAGTCTTGAGGGACTCAATGCAAAAGCAAAACCAAATTAATCATTATCCCTCTAACAAAGCATAAGAAATTCCCAAAGCTGCACTTTACCATAGTGTAAAATACAAATTGTATTTTGTGCCATGTCTCCAAAATCAACATCATTGCCATTTTCAAACCTAACAAATATGAAGAGTAATCTGAATATGAAAATTCCAGTATAACACATCATTTTAACTTAAGTGACAGCCAAGCAGTCTCATTAATTGGCCTTCAGGAGCAGGACAAGTCATATCTTGATAAAGACATTTGATATATTTTGTTAACCGTGTTGCCACAGTTTACATTTTTGTTAGATTTTATGAAAAATATTTGGTACTAGCGATACATTTCCCCTGAAATGAAGAAAAGGAGCATGAGGCATAAACTAAAAATGTAGCTGATGAAGACTAGCTACAAATTCATGAGTGGCATTCTCAGTTTCAACCATGATTGGATTTGATTTATTATTGTCACATGGACTGAGATGTACTGAAAAGCATTGTTTTGCACACTATCCAGACCCATCATACCTTATATAGGTATATCAGTGTAATAGAACAGAATGCAGAATACAGCATTACAGCTACAAAGAAGGTGCAGAGAAAGATCAACTCTAATATCGAGGGATTCATTTATAAGTATGATAACAGTAGGGAAGAAGGGGGCTAAACAACTCCCTGGTATTTAATCACAAAACGTAGAAGAAGTCAAGTCAAAAATATATTCATCAACAGATCACCCATGTGCACTACTCACTGACTGTTGTGTAAGGGTTTTAGGACCCCAGAGCAACCACTCCATGAGCTCACATTGCTACTGCTCATTTGGTGTAAGTAGTGCAGTGTGGGCAGGGTTAGTGTGGATGAATGATGTGAAGAAGGAAGCACAAGTGGAGTGTAGTCTTAGTATTGTAACAGGAGAAAGTGAGGACTGCAGATGCTGGAGATCAGAGCTGAAAATGTGTTGCTGGAAAAGCGCAGCAGGTCAGGCAGCATCCAAGGAGCAGGAGAATCATGCCCGAAATGTCGATTCTCCTGCTCCTTGGATGCTGCCTGACCTGCTGCGCTTTTCCAGCAACACATTTTCAGCTTAGTATTGTAACAATAAATTAGAGCCTGGTATATCTGTGATTGTCGTGTGATTGCAATATTTAGAATTAACACATGGTGTTACTTGGAAATCTAATACTGAAGATGTTCCTTTACATTGTTGTCACCTTGACCAGTCTATTTCAACCTGAAAACTCTCAACGTGGCATCAAATCACAATAAGAGATGAGCAGATTAAATGGTCTTCGATCTCATTATTGTTTGTAAGATCCTGCTACCCACTAAAATGCTGCAAGGTTTACTAACATAACAACCACTTTACTTAAGAAACAATTCACTGAACACGAAATTCAGAGAGATATAATATATAATAATATAAAAAAAGTAAGCAAGCCTCATTAAGCTGCAGTTCAACATTGATCTTGATCTTCCACCAGAGTGAAAGCTGGGCAGTTTATTTTTAAACACTTGAAATTGCTCAAACTTCATGTAGTACAACTGTGGGTGAAGTCCAAAGCAGGAGTTACAATTGCTGAAAGGTTAATCATGGTTCAATATTTTGACCTACCACCTGAAAATGTACGATTAGCAAGAACATTTCAGAGCTTTTGGCAATCCATTTGATCAGTCCCTTAAGCCCAGCTCAAGTGAATAACATATGCTGGGTATATCACAAGAACCTGTCTAAGTAAGCTCGCCAAAGCAGTAAACCAACACTAATTCTAGACATGGAAAGCACCTTGTACACAATCTGCACAACATCTTGTCTTGAATTCAGTCTCATGTCTGCACCTCTTCTGGCATTTGGCCAACAAGAGGCCCTGAGAAAAGCACAGTATAATACAACAAACAGTTCCTATTGCTCCCAGCTTTAATAAAGCAGACATTGTTAATTATCCTATAGGAAGAAACAAGGGTCAGTGAGGCATTCTTATAACAAAGAAAGAATCAAACGATCTTAACTGAGACACTGATTATTTACACAGTGCCCATCAAAAGTCCAGTGACATTGGTCTTCCAGATGAATTCTGAACTAAAACTGACTGCTAAACCAGATGCTACATATTTTCTCATCTCTGAAAATCTTCATATTCACAGGAGGTCTCAAAATGCTTCATAATCAGTGAATTACTTTTGACGTGTAAACACTACTGTTAGGGAGGCAAACAAAGCAGGTATTAGCATTCCGTGAGCTTCTGCAAACAAAATAAAGAACCTGCATTTGTACAGCACCACCTATAACCTCAGGAATTTCACGCTGCATTGTATCACTGCACAGACCTGTTGAAAGACACTGTAACTTTAAGACAGCTAAAATATCATCACGATACGTGATGCTTTGGTGAAAGACATTTTCATCTTGCTCTGTGCAGTCATTAGTCAAGCAATCAGACAGCCATTCAGTCAGTAGTGAACTATGAACATAATGTAATAATGATAGAAGTAAACTTACTTTCTAGACTATACTTTCAAGTCTGAGATGCCATGTTAGTGTACAGTTATTTGTTAATAATGTCCAGATATCCATCTCAAAAAGAACCTGAATCTCTGTCCTGTCTGTTTTGAGGACTAGCATAGGAAACCACATCATATCATTGTGGCAGCAAGTGGGCACTCTAAGCTGGTGACAGCAGGTTAATGCCAAAGGCTAGTCACAGCAAGTTGCTACCAAATGCTGAGAAGGTGATAGAAACAATGTCAGCTGTGAAAAGTTATTTTCTTAACAGTCACCTATCATCTGTCAGAGTGCAGAACTGAAGATCACATTTAATAACCAAGACTGATGGCTGCAACCTCTACTGAAGTCCAGCAACCACAACAAAGGAACAGTTGTGAGTGTGCTCTCTCTCTTTAGCATAAAAGGGATAAATATATCTTCACAGTTGATGAAATAGAGTCATAGTCATAGGGTCATAGAGATGTATAGCATGGAAACAGACTTTTCATGCTGACTCATCCATGCCGACCAGATATCCTAACATACTCCAGGCCCACCTGCCAGCACTTGGCCCATTTCCCTCTAAACCCTTAGTATTCATATACCCATCCACATGCCTTTTTAATGTTGTAATTGTGCCAGCCTCCACCACTTCCTCTGGCAGGTTGTTCCATACACGTACCACCCTCTGTATGAAAAAATTGCCCCTTTGGTCCCTTTTAAATCTTTCCCCTCTCATCCTAAACTTATGCCCTCTAGGTCTGGACTCCCCGTCCCCAGGGAAAAGACTTTGTCTATTTATCCTATCCATACCCCTCATGATTTTATAAACCTCTACAAGGTCACCCCTCAGCCTCCGATGCTCCAGGGAAAACAGTCCCAGCCTATTCAGCCTCTCCCTGTAGCTCAAACCTTCCAACCCTGGCAACATCCTTGTAAATTTTTTCTGAACAGTTCAAGTTTCACATCATCCTTCCAATAGGAGGGAGACCAGAACTGCACACAATGTTCCAAAAGCAGTCGAACCAACATCCTGTACAGCCGCAACATGATCTCCCAACTCCTACATTCAATGGTCTGACCAATAAAGGAAAGCATACCAAACACCTTCACTATCCTATCCATCTGCGACTCCACTTTCAAGGAACTATGAACCTGCACTCCAAGATCTTTGTTCAGCAACACTCTCGAGGATTTTACCATTCAGTGTATAAGTTCTGCTCTGATTTGCCTTTCCAAAATTCAGCACCTCACATTTATCCAGAATAGAATGAATTGAATCTCTAGTGTGGAAGCAGGCCATTTGGCCCATCAAGCCCACACCAAATCCTCTGAAGAGTAACCCACCCACCTATTCCCCTACTCTATTACTCTACATTTACCCCTGACTAATGCACCCAACCTACACATCCCTGAACAATACGGGCAATTTAGCTTAATCAATTCACCTAACCTGTACATCTTTGGATTGTGGGAGGAAACCGGAGTACCTGGAGAAAACACACACAGACACAGGAAGAATGTGCAAACTCTATATAGCCAGCCGCCCGAATCTGGAATTGAAACCTGGGTCCCTGGTGCTGTGAGGCAGCAATGCTAACCACTGATAATGAGGGACTATCCATGGTTTGACCAACCTCTATGCAAATGGTTTTGAATCTTTAAAGACGTTGCAGTATAATATGTGAAAGATCATTTCCAACAGAGCATGAGCCCTCCATGTAAGTGCAGTATTCACATTTGGGATAAGCTGAATGTAGAACTGGATTCCATGGTACAAAATAACATCATTCTCAAAGTTGAGCATCACATTGATTGCTTCAACTTCTTGACTATGTTTTGAAGAAAGAAGGAAACCACTCAGATTTTAGATCCAAGGTGACCGAGCCATGCACTAAAAATATATCCTTTAGATTCCGATCCTTGAAAAGATTAATCCCAAGTTCTCAGGCAGACAGTATGCTGCTGGAAAGGTACAGCACATCAGGCAGCATCCGAGGAGCAGGAGAATCGTTGTTTCTCCTGCTCCTTGGATGCTGCCTGACCTGATGTGCTTTTACAGTACCACACTCTTGACTCTGATCTCCAGCATCTGCAGTCCTCACTTTCCCCAAGTTCTCAGGCAACAAGAATTCTTCCAAGACCAACTCCAATAATTTTATTGGTTCAAAAATCTTTCCCCAGAGTCATGAGAGCTAACAATTTTTAGAACATCCTTTGGCGGACATTTTTATTCACATTACCAGTTAGATTATCCATTAGCCAGAATATGTTCCAGCATCAAATGGATCATATCATAGAGAATATGTCAGGTTGTCTCTAACAAAGATGATAGTGCAGTTCTTAAGAAAACTTAAAATGAGCATGAAATAAACCTCCAACAGCTCATGGCAAAGGCAAGAAAACATGGTACCATGTTTAACAGCAAAAGAATGTCAAATCAGTATGAGTCAGGTCAAGTTTGGATCAGTCAACTCCTCAAACAATGAGAGTTGGTCTTTTCAAAATAGAAGATGTACAAAACATGGTTACGCCACAAGAATAAAGTGATTTACAAAGATAGCTTCAATTATTCAACTCTTTATGCCTCACATATTGTAAATACTTCAATACTATGATCTCTCCAAGCTTAACAGACCAGAAGTGGATATATCTCAGAAAGACCTCAACACATGTTTATTGTAGGATGGCACCATTTGCTTCTGAAGCCCTTGCAGAAGCTCAGACAAACTATAGCAACACAGAAAAGGAAACTCTCACTTTTATTTTCAAAATATAAAGGCTCCCCATGGATATATTTGGTAAGTATTTGATTGTTAGCACCAACCACAAAATAACAGAAGGAATCTGTTGAAAGTGTCTCACAAGTGCACCCCCACAATTACAATATCTATGTATGAAATACCAAGGAGGCAACTTTGAAATACTATACAAGCCAGGCTCTTACATGACTATTCCACATGTTCTTGTATGACTTCCAAATCCCACTAGAATAAAAAATTCCTTTAGACATACAGTTGGATATTAAATCCAGATTCCAAGATAGTCTCCACTGAAGGGGAAGGTCTTATAATTAAGTTGTGTTAATTGTAAAATGACTAGATCCAATCATGTTGTACTCTTATCAAAGAGTTACCTGATGTGCATTAGAGATGTTGTATTATTTCACAGATCGCAGAAAAGCACTGTAGCTAAAAGACAACGAGATGACATCACAACATGTGACAATGTAGCCTAAGAGGTTTCCACCTCACTTTCTATATAGCCGGTTAATCAAGCAGTCAGTCAGTCAGCCTACCATCTATGTAAATAATACAACAATGACAACATAAGTATGCAAAGTACCCAGACTAAATGAATAACTGAGATATTGTATTAGAGTACACAATAGTTAATAAACTTCCAGATACCTGTCTCAATAAGAACCCTAGTCCATATATTATAGATGGAATAACTTGCAGGAAATCACACATCACTTTGCAACCAATAAAATACTTCTTCAGTGCAGTCACTGTTATAATTAAGTAAACACTATCATCATTTGACAATAGATGTGTCCCACAACAGCAATGTCAAAACAATCTGTGATGTTTATTATGACTTGATAGACACCAGGCACCCAGTTTCACAATAGTACCACTGAATCTTTTATGTCCATCTAACATGGCAGACGTGATTTATGTTTCATATTTTGAACAAAAGACTGCCCTGAGACAGTGCAAAACTTTCTCAGCTAAAATTATACTCCAGTTGTATTTGCTCCAGATTCATGCCAAAATCAAATCACCAAAAAGTTACAATTTTAAAACATGGAAGTAGATGAATGAAATGCATTTAATGACACTACCTGTGGCTCAGGGTGGAAATATAGCATTTATCATTCTCAGTTAAAAGGTTCAGGCTTCAAGCTTACTCTAATGCAGCAACTTGGAAGTGTTGCACTATTGGAGGTATTGTCTTTTTGATTAAGGAGAAGCCTAGACCCAGTCTGCTGTTTCAGGCAGAAGAAAAAGAAACAAGGCATTATTTTGAAGGAGAGCCAGGGATTTATCCCCAGTGTCCTGATCAATATTATCCCTCAATTCATACTGCAAAACAAAACATTCTTATCACAACACTAACAAACACAGGAATTGCTGGAAAAGGTCAGCAGGTCTGGCAGTATCTGTGAAGAGAAATCAGAGTTAATGTTTCAGGTCCGGTGACCATTCCTCAGAACTGATAGTAGCTAGGAAAATGTTGATTTTTAATGCTTGGTTTTTTATTATCACAATGCTGTTTTGTGGGAGCTCAGTGGCTACTGCATTTCCAACATTACATCAGTGACTATACTTGAAAATTCAATTCACTTCACATGATATCAAGAAACAGCTGGAGGCACTGGATACTGCAAAGGCAATGGACCCTGAAAACATTCCAGCAATAGTACCAAAGATGTCACAACACACTCCTGACTTGTGCCTTGTAGATGGTGGATAGACTTTGGGGTGTCAGGAGTTGAGTTACTCACCGCAGTATCCCTAGTCGTTGACTTGCTCTTGTAGCCACTGTGATTATCTGGTGAGTCCAGTTGAGTTTCTGGTTAATGATAACCCTAAGGATGTTGACAGTGGGGCAATTCAGTGATGGTAATACCTTCGTTCCTTCACAGTCGTTGGTCAAAATCTTGGAATTTCCTCCCTACCGGCATTGTGGGTCAACCCACAGCAATTGGACTGCAGCGATTCAAGAAAGCAGCTCACCACCACCTTCTCATGGGCAAAAAGGAATGGGCTATCAATGCCAGCCAGCCTGCAACATCCATGTACCCCAAATGAAGTTGAAAAAAAAATTTTGGTGACAGGAAAGTGCTTTGAGTTGTTCTGAGATCATGAAAGGTGCTACTCAAATGTAAGTCTTTTTTATGTTTTGTTTTGAAATGCTGTCATAACAAGACCCAACAAATACATTGTAAAGATATACTTGGGTCAGCCTCAGATGAAATCACCAGCCTTGTATAAACATGGGGCTACTGTAAAGTACAAGTGAAGCAACAAATGAATTCTGCAATAACTGCATTAAACCTGCACAGAGTAGGGAGGTGGAGGAATGTTAAGGCAGTTTTCTTTGTACTGTTCCATAATAATTATACAACAACATTTAAAGATTACAGGTCTGATGAAGGACAAGACACAGTCTTTGCAGTAAGTCAATGGTCCGAAACTGAACTCTATCTTAGTTTTCAGTACAAGAGCATTTCCCTGCTTTGTGCCCCACAGGAAGGCCAATGTGCCCCTGACAAGGTTGCACCTCCACTCGATATTCAGATTGTTTCCTACACTTCATGCCTCTCACTTTCACCTGGAATTCAAAGAAGTGGTTCATGTTTTGATTTTACTGCAGATATCAAATTGCCTTGAATAATAGAAACTAAGCCTCAAGCAAGGAAATAGATGTCCTGACAATAGCAAAAGAGGAATTAAAAAGACAGTCTGTTATGTGAGCAACTCAATCCATTTCCATCCCTACCATGTTACATTCCATTCAGGTGTCTTGCTACCATTTCTCCCTGGCCCCCTTTTCCAGTTTCCACCCAGTGTCCAGGTCTGCAAAGCCAGAATGTGGATTCACTTTGTACTTTTCAATACTGCTCTGAAGCTTCAAAGTTTATATAGTGATTCAGTCCTACTGCCCAAAACCTAACAGGTTTAAATATATTAAATGGTGCAAAAGCAGATTTTTGTGTTTTCTGAGGAAGTTTGTGTGTAGTTACCAAATACCAGTTTGCATGCTGAAAGACTGCTTTGCGCAAATTTGAATGAATTATTTATTTATTGTCACAAATATCTAGGGAGACACAATGAGAAGTGTTCTGTCGCCACAATCCGGTGCCATTTTCAGGTACAAAAGAGAAAAACGGAAGTATTTAAATAGAGTTCATCTTCATTGGCCAGGGTGCCAAATACAGCTCCAGGACATCTATAAGGTCCCCACTCAGGCCTATCTCAGCCACAAGATCCTGCTCTGGCCATTCACATTGCTCCAGTCTTCCTTGCTCTCTTCCACCACTTCCAAGCTATATTTGCTGAAATCCTCCGTTGTTTAATTATGTAGCTGTATTCTCCTTCCCTTAACAACTTGAACTAATTTCCTGCATTTATACCAATCTGCAGTTGTAGATTTAAGCTCAAAGATTTTAAAGCAGCCAAAGTAACATAATTAATCTTTCTGGAGATGGAGTGTTTTTTTCCCTTTGCTTAAAAATTCTTCTTCATGAGGCCAACAGTAATCTTGGCTAAATTGTTCTGGATCAATGGTGCTGGAAGAGCACAGCAGTTCAGGCAGCATCCGAGGAGCTTCAGCAAAATCGACGTTTTGGGCAAAATGAATTCCTGATGAAGGGCTTTTGCCTGAAACGTCGATTTTGCTGAAGCTCCTCGGATGCTGCCTGAACTGCTGTGCTCTTCCAGCACCATTGATCCAGAATCTGGTTTCCAGCATCTGCAGTCATTGTTTTTACCTTGGCTAAATTGTTGTCTGCCTCAGTGCACCCACTCCAAAACTCCTACTCTTCCAGCAACCTCATGACCTTGCCCTTCCACAAACCCCTGCCAGGCTTGCAGAAGGATGAAGCAACCCTCATAACTAGACTCTTCCAGTCCTGTATAATGGAAGATGAGCGACACTGTAAGAGATTCTGTTAGCGAGAAATAGCAGACCAATATACTTCCCCACTTCTTGTTGCTCCATCTTGAATTTCCTTACTTTCTGTTGGAGGCAGATGGGTTTCACAAGAAATTTAGGTATGGATTCTCCTTGGCCACGTCAAGTAGAAACCAGTATATGTTTCAAAGGGCTTTCTACATGAATGCAATTCAGGAAATTCCAGGCAGGTCCAACCATCTTCTTTTATAGGTCCTCTCCCCTCTAGCACAACTGCCTGGAGATCAAGACTCATTGCAATATTCTCAAAGCGTGCAACAATTATGAATAGATGTCCTCAAAAAAAAAGACACCGTTGGTATTTCCTTTCTTCTACACTTTACGATATTTTACCCATCTTGTTACTATTTTCTGACTGCCTCTTCATTAATTTCCTAATGATATTTGATGGTATTCTGCCCCTGCATTTTCCACTAACGTTGTGTAAAGTTTCAGGAATTTTGACTATTTCACCTCAAAGCATTTCTTGGCGGAAAGTTACGTTTAACCATTAGGATTTTGAAGCAGAGCTCGTTCGTACATTTTATTTATATAATGAGCCACGAATAAGACCATCAGGACTGATTAGATCATTCCTTCAAAGAGCTTGTATAGACCTGATGAGAAAAATGGCTCACTTCATTGCTATTCTATGATGCTATATGACAATAGTTCAAACGCTAATAAAAAGGGGTTTCATACTGGTAAAGCCTGTGGAGAAGCAAGAAGAAAGTTTCTCGCTTATCTTGGCAATCAATAAATACTTGCATATTTGATATGTTCCTGGATGCTTCTGACTGCAAAGAGAGGGTAATACTATAAAATTGATACCCTGACAATTCAGCAGCCTAATCTTTGAACAGAAAGCTTTGCAACCAATCTTTTCATCTGGATCAGCATTGTATAGCAAGATCAAACATTTACGCAGGGCAGTAATAAAGGTCTTTTATTATTTTATATTAAGTTGTATTGGTTGAGCAAAGTGAATCTGGTCAAGACTGTTTCATGTTTATGTGATGTGAAATAAAGTAGATTATTTAGTTTTATCCAGCTTTATCCTACATCCGGTCCAGATCTCATGGAGATACTTTCATACTTCAGGATACACTATCATTGAGTTAATTGTTGGGCAGCATGCACATGACCTGTTTAAAAATATGCAGAGATGAGGAGAATTTTTTTTCCACAGAGTAGTGAGTGTGCTTGGGACTCCTTTTCTCAAAATAGAGTTGATGCTGATTGTTTGTTTTTTAGGAAGAGGTAGATAAATTCATAATAAGCAACAGGATGAAAGGTTATGAAGAGCAGCAGAAATGCAAAGTAATCAGATCAGTCATGAACTTATGGGTTGGAGGAGCAGACTTAAATGGATGAAAGACCGACTCCTGTTCTTAATTGAATGATTGCTTGTGTATGCCGAATTGCAAGGTCTCAGACTACTTATGGATCTTGCTAATGCTACTGCACCTGAAAATATCAATGAAACAAACATCAAAACTTGATACCTGGGCTTCCCAAATTCAATAAGCTGAATAAAATTTAAGCCTTCCCATCCTTCGTCCGAAAGAAATTCTCAAAAGTGTGTATTCCTGCAACTTCCATTATGGTTCTGGCTTTTACTTCTTAATTTATAGTAATTCTGCACACCTCTCCCCTTCATAAGTTACCTGAATAAATGATACAGAAGAAACTCCAGCACAAAACTGATGTACTCATCAACAGTAAAATGACCAAATTTCAGGACACCAAATAAGATTGGAAAGTGAGCATCTAACTTTTGACACTTGTTTAAGATTCAGGAATATTGCAGGTAGATAGGGACTTTGTAGGACAAGTGAGTGTTTTGGATCTCCAATTTTGGTTCTGCTGAGTTCAAGATACACTCTCACAGTTTAGCAGTTCTAACACCTGAGTGTTAACTGGATTTTTCAAGTTACACTGGTTCAGATAGATGAGCCTGGATGTTGAATCTGGGGTCAGGGGCCTGATCATTTCTGGCTCCCCAGTGAGAATGGAAACCAGGAGAATCTCAGCCCGGAGCAGAGACAAGGTAATAGAGTGCCTCTCACTCTCAGCAATAGAGCAACTAGCCTGCAGAAGTGGCTGGGAACATAAGATGCCATGTTGCTAAAAGCAGTTTATGGTTATATAGATGATATTTTCTCAGTCTGAATGGCCAGGTATTTAATCTTTATAACTTATATTGATCATATCAATGATCAGACTTGCATGCTATCATGACTTGATGTCAAAAATGATATGGAGTTAAGGGCCAAGAGAAGGAAAGGGGGAGGTGCTGGGATTTGTGGAGCATTGGTAGGGAGACACCTTTCTCAAAAATATTATTCAGATACATTTCATTGTTGGATAATTTCCCTCTATGATGAATGGTGAGTTATGAAGTTATCTCTTGTAGAGGCTGAGAGTTGCTCAAGTGAAATGTTGCTGAGTGACCGTGATCCTTGCTATGATGCCAGGTTGCTGATCACTAAGAGACCAGCAAGGCATGGGAAACAGTTATTGTCTTTTGAGGATCTTAGTCATCCATCCCCACAACTGGAAATTCACTGATACACTCACGAACCTGAGCATGGGATCCTTCTCTCAACTTTGCCTGACTCAAAGGGCAACTCCTCCCTAAATTCTCAAATGATCCTGCTACTCTATAGGGGCAAGGGACCAGGTAACAGAAACCTGGAATTCTTACCTTCAAGAAGACTGTAGATTCTTAGACAATTGGAGCTTTCAAGGCAACATATCTGTATAAGATATCAAGGCCCAAATATTGTTAGTGCTTACTCTGATTAAATAAAAAGATACCATTTGACCCTGTAATAACAAGACCTTTGCAATATTTACCAATCTTTGTCTTGGATCTAACCATAGCAAAGCCTAAGGGCTGAATGGCCAACCTTTATTCTGATGATTGTAGACACAGCAACTCCTCAAACCCCATTTGGACAACAGCTTTTGGGAAGAGAAGACAGAAAGGAGAGAAAGTGAAATAAGGTAAGGAAAATGAACTTACTTAGTATCACCATATTGAAGTTAAACAATATTCAGTTCATTATGTTTTAAGCATCAGTATCATACCTGGAGAATTGACAAAATACTGGAAAATATTATTACAGCAACATATCAAGAAAGAGATAACCTTTGTGGATATCCTTTTCAGGTTTCAGAGTGTTTCAAGTGAAATGGAACTTATTATTATTTTCAGGCAACAATAACAATCTTTCCATTAATTGAGAACAAATTGTGATTGATCTAAATCTAACATATGGTGCTCTAGTGCTCAAACATTTCTTTGCATAACTGGTGGGTGAGTGCATGAAGTCAGCAAATGGTTCTTGGACAATTTAGAACATTGTGATTAGTCACGAAATTAAATTAAGTTAGAGATGTACCAGTCCTCAAGTGTTCTGCATTCTTTGAGCAGCTTTTTTTATGCAGAAAGATACATAAGCTCAAGTTTTGCACTCGAAGTAATTTTGAATGAGTCACACAGCATGGAAACAGACCCTTCAGTCCAACCAGTCCATGCCAAACCATCATCCCAAACTAAACTAGTCCCACCTGCCTGCTCCTGGCCCATAGCCTTCCAAACATTTCCTATTCATGTAATTATCTCAGTATCTTTTAAATGTTATTACTGTGCCCGCACCCACCATTTCCTTAGGAAGTTCATTCCACACACAGTGGAAAAAAATTGTCCCTCATGTCTTTTTTTAATCTCTCTCCTCTCAGCTGAAAACTATGCCCCCTAGTCTTGAAATCCCCCATCCTAGGGAAAAGACACCTACCATTAACCCTATTGATAGGATAATCCCTCATTATGTTATAAACCTCTACAAGGACACCTCTCAACCTCCTATGCCCCAATGAAAAAGTCCCAGCCTATCTCCAGTTTATCACCACGCTTCCACACAACAAAGTTCATAATTTCTTCCTCACAATTGTGTGTAATTTGTGGGATTGAAGACAGAAGTAACATAAAGACAATTTGTTTATATTCTTAAAGTAGTACCTGGCGCCTTCTGGCAATGACAAAATATGAGATCATCATCCACAGAAATTACAAAAACCATTTGTTTCCAAGACTGTATATCAACCACCTTTCTTCCTGAGGGCATTCCCATACGGAACAAGTTGCCAAAGTAAAGAGGTCTAGCCTCACCACTTGAAATCTTCAAGGCACATCTTGACATTAATTTTTTTTAGATGTTATCATTATCAGAACTTCTATCTCAACAGGTCATGTCTGGTTTAGCTAGCTCTACCAATATAAATGCTGGCAGAATACAGATATTAGTCTGTGATGCTGATACAACTAAAGCAGAAGCAGCAAAAAAGCATATGAAGACACAGTAATACAGTAGATAGACTGCTGTGTGAATTAAAGAGGGTTGTTCAAGAGCTACAGACTTTGATCTCAATATCTCAAACTAACCAAATGCAACTTCAGACTCAGATGTATTTTACTGTTAAAAGCATGACAGCTTTTCTTTTGGGCACAACTTGGCTCCAAACCTGGCAAAAACAGGGGTTCCCAAAAATACTGGCACCTATTGGTTTGAATATTGAGGTATCACTCCTAGTGCTGGTCATTTTGGTGAACTGATTTCAGGCCCTGGGAAGGCTATTCAACCCCACAAGGTGGGCAGGTAGTAAGGCTCATTAAGGATTTTGTTAAATGTGAGTAAAGGATGCTGAGTGAGATTTTCCATTCCGCCTGGTTGTAAGATGCATCCTCACCATTGTTCAGCATGATGTATTTGCTGCCACCATCTTCTTTCCTGTCAGGGATCTCGAGGGAATGCTTGGTCTTTTGTGGTAGACGGAAACCTTTTTATCTTAGCAGGAAGAATTCTGGTCCTAAACGAGGTGTAATTTATTACATAATAGCAAGTACATTCAGAATATAAAGACTGGTAGAGAATTCATCCGCGGTCATGTTGCAGCTGTACAGGATATTGGTTAGGCCACTGTTGGAATATTGCATGCAATTCTGGTCTCCTTCCTATCGGAAAGATGTTGTGAAATTTGAAAGGGTTCAGAAAAGATTTACAAGGATGTTGCCAGAGTTGGAGGATTTGAGCTATAGGGAGAGGCTGAACAGGTTGGGGCTGTTTTCCCTGGAATGTCAGAGGATGAGGGATGACTTTATAGAGGTTTACAAAACTATGAGGGTCATGGATAGGGTAAGTAGGCAAAGTCTTTTCCCTGGGATTGGGGAGTCCAGAAATAGAGGGCATAGGTTTAGGGTGAGAGGGGAAAGATATAAAAGAGACTTAAAAGGCAACCCTTTCATTCAGAGGGTGGTACGTGTATGGAATGAGCTGCCAGCAGAAGTGGTGGAGGCTAGTACAATTGCAACATTTAAAAGACATCTGGATGAGTATATGAATAGGAAGAATTTGGAGGGATATGGGCCAGGTGCTGGCAGGTGGAACTAGGTGGGTTGGGATATCTGGTCGGCATGGTCGAGTTGGACCGAAGGGTTTGTTTCCGTGCTGTACATCTCTATGACTCTAATACTGGAGAATGATGAAAAGATTAATCAAGAGGAAGAAATTAGAGCGTATACATTGAAACAAGGTTAGCCATGTGAATCTTATAAAATATGAGTTCACTAATTGGGGCTAGGAGAAAGTGAGGACTGCAGATGCTGGAGATCAGAGTCAAAAAGTGTGGCACTGGAAAAGCACAGCAGGTCAGACAGCATCTGAAGAGCAGGAGAGTTGATGTTTCGGGCTTCATCAGGATGAAGGGCTTACACCAAAGCATCGACTCTCCTGCTTATCAGATGCTGCTTCAACTGCTGTGCGTTTCCAGAATCATACTTTTCGACCTTGAATGGGGCTGTTAAGTTAATCTGGGCCAATCAGGGAGTCCTGGCTGACAGATGTAAACAGGAATGTTAGTGGTCCTACACACCACTAAAAACCATTTATCCACAAAAATATTTGTTAACCAGTACTCTTTCTTTCCTGCCACTGAGCCAATTTTGGAACCAGTGCATCACATATCCAGATATCGCATGGGCTTTACTTTTTCTGATCAGACAACATCCTGTATTAGCCTCATCAATCCTCTTTACTTCCTCAACCAATTCAATTATTAGTTAAGTGGGACTTTTATTTTATAAAGTCATGCAGACCTTCCCTGATTAATGCTGTGCTTTTCCAAGTGACACTTAATCCAAGTTCCAAGTCAGAATGGCGTGAGACTTGGAGGGAACTTTGCAGGCGGTGGTGCTCCCATGCATCTGTTGCCTTTATCCTTCTGTGTAATAAACATCATGGGTTTGGAAGATGCTATCAAAATAACCTTGGCGAGTTGCTGCAGTGCGTCTTGGAAATTGAGACACATTGCTTGCACTATGCATTGGTGTTGAAGGGGGTGAATGTTCTAGGCAGAGGATGGGGTACAAGTCAAATTAGCTGCTTGGTTCTGGATAGTATCCATGTTGTACGTTTCCTCTTTGAGCTGGCAGGTTTGCTTTCGGACATTTCATCACCATGCCAGGGAACATCAGTGAGCCTCCAGTGAAGCAATGGTGTTTTGTCCCACTTTCTGCTAATGTGCTTTGGTCTGTTAAGGTGGGTAATATCATTTCCGGTTCTGTTTCTCAGAGGTTCGTAAATGGTGTCCAAATCAATGTGTTCATTGATGGAGTTCCGGTTTGAATGCCAGGCCTCTAGGAATTCCCGTGTGTGTGTCTCTGTTTGGTCTGTCCTAGGATGGATGTGTTGTCCCAGTCGAAGTGGTGTCCCTCTTATCCTGTATGTAAGGTTACCGGTGACAGTGGGTCATGTCTTTTGGTGGCTAGTTGGTGTTCATGTATCCTGGTGACTAGTTTTCTGCCTGTCCCCCCAATGTAACGTTTGTTACAGTTCTTACAGGGTATTTTGTAAATAATATTTGTTTTGCTGGTTATTAATATAGGGTCCTTTAGGTTCATCACTCACTGTTTCAGTGTGGGCTACCATGATGCCAAGGGGTTGGAGCAGGCTGGTTGTCATCTCTGAGATGTCTTTGATGTTTGGTAGTGTGGCTAGGGCTTTTGGGCAGGTTGCGTCTACTTGTTTGGGTTTGTTGTTTAAGAATCGATGGATTGTGTTTATCGGGTACCTGTTCTTCTTGAATACGCTGTATAGGTATTTTTCTTCTGCTGCTCATAGTTCCTGAGTGCAGCAGTGTATTGTGGCCTGTTTACATCATATCCTGATGCAGCTCTGTTTGTGGGTGTTGGGATGATTGCTCCTGTAATTGAGTGTCTGGTCTGTGCTTGTTGCTTTCCTGAAGATGTTGGTCTGCAGTTCTCCCTTAACTGTTTGTTCCACTGTGACATCTAGGAAGGGCAATATGTTGTTGTTCTCCTCCTTTTTTGTTAAATTTCTGCCAGTGAGCCTGTTATTGACGATGTTGTAGGTTTCCTCAAGTTTGTTACATTTTGTTTTGGAATTCTTGGGTGGAGTGTTGGAGTGACATGTGTCTTCTACTAGGTGTTTCAGTTTTTGGTGGATTTCCTTTGCTAGTCTGTGTGTCGGTGTGCTAGGGAATGAGACTATGGTTCTGGGGGAGTGGAGGGGCTCTAGCTTGTGTACCTTAGGTAATTTATAGAAAGTGGGGGGGGGGGGGGGGAAAGATGTTGAATCCATCAGATTTCATTTTTTGGAGATATATCTTGTTAATATCTCCTGATTTATGAAGCTTCTTCAATGTGGCTGTGATATGGTTTTCTAACTATGGAGTCGGGTCTATCGCCACCTGTTAGTATGTATCGGTATCTGCAAGCAGTGAGTTCGCCTTTTCAATGTACTGTGTTCTGTTTAAGATGACGGTCATGCGCCCTTTGCCTGCTGGTAGGATTACAATGTTTCTGTCTTTTCTGAGTCCTTCTAGGGCTTTCCTTTCCTTTGTGTTGAGGGTGCTCCCTTCCTTCTTCCTGCTTAGTGTTAGTGCAACTGTCCTTCTGATGGTCTGCTGGGTTTCTTCTGTGAGTCCGTTGTCTTTCAGGGTTGATTCTAGTGCTGCTAAGAAGTCCTTTTAGTCTGCATCTCTGTAGTTGTAGTTCATCCCTCTTACTAGGACGGCTTTTTCCGTGTCTGTTAGTGGTCGGTGCGATAGGTTTTTAATCCAAGCTTCTGAATTGTCTGTGTTGTTCTTTTGTGCGAGCTTGCCCAGTTTTTCTTGTAGGGATAGTTTTTTTCTTTATCTTGGTCTGCTGTTGTTCAATGTTAATGACTCTTTCTAGTGTGCTTGTCCATTCATGGTCTGTCATGTTGGTGTATGAAGTTTTTTGGAGCAAAATATCCTGCTTATATTTGCAGAATCGGTTGTGGACATCATTAATACCCTAGTAGAAGACTCATGCCACTCTATCCACTCCACCCAAGAATTCCTGAACATCAAAGACACTAAGATAGAAAAGGATGAAATAATGGTCTCCTTTGACAACCTCAACCTGAGCTACATGTCTTCTCAAAAATGGTGTCTATCTTCCTCAGTGTTGATGGAGCTGCAGTCACCTAGACAAGTGGGAGTTTTCCATCATATTCCTAACTTGTGTCTTATAGATCATGGACAAGCTCTGGGGAGCCTGAGGTGAATTACTGATTGTAGAATCTCAAGTCTCTGATCTGCTCTTGTAGACACAGCATTTATATGGCTGATCCAGATGAGTTTCTGGCCAATGGCGATCCCCAGGATATTGATAGTGGGGGATCCAGAATTGGCAAAGCCATTGAAGGTGAATACTGATAGTTAGATTCTCTCTGGCTAGAGATGGTTGTTGCTTGGCAATTGTGTGGCGTGAATGTTACTTGCCACTTTATCTGTGTTCTACTTGGCCCACTTCTGAAATTAAATCTTCCTGGTAATATTATTTGTGCTGCCATGTCTTCCCAATATAACTACTTAGCTTCTTTGCTTCAAAATCTTTCAGTTCTACAGCATTTCAATACTTCGATTATGTTTACTAGAAGATATTCTCACAGTTTTGTGATCAAAATAGAGGGTTTCCACCTTCTGCAAGTAAAATGGATGATATGAGTCTTTTCCAAGGTTTCTGCTGATGAATCCTGCTACTTATGGTATCAATAAATGATTCCCATTTCCTTAACAGATTTACTGAATGAAACCCATTCCTTTAATTATTTTTCTCTTTGCTAGATGATTTTTGCTGTCTTTAGCTGCACATAATTCTTCTCATTGCTTTCACAGTTTTTTTTCTAGAAGAGACCCACTGCATATGGTTTAAATGATTGCTTCCCATTTATAGCACAATTTAAGTAAGAGGAGTTCTGCCTTTTTTGCTAACTCTCTTCTTCCACCAGAATGTAGCAGTTTAGCCTTCTAAATTGTCCCTTTTAATTGTCGATTTGTGCCTTTTCAGGGTCTGCACTTCATTTTCAATCACTTCTGTGGCCCTTGCTTTTCCTTACTATGGCTATGCCTTGTAATTCCCTGCCCATACTCAATCTGAGTGACACAAGTACTTCACTTTCAACTTTCCCAGCCTATAACTATGTCACTTGGTTAAAAAGCTTTCTCCCTGCTCAACTTTACTCGTGGAGGCTATAATGATCGCTCACTGTCTGACTGAACCTCAACCCGAGACCGCTCCTACAGATCACTGGCACCTGTAACTGTCTTGATGCAAATCGTGCACCAGCTCTATAAAGTTTTAGCTCAGTTTTGCTGCTGCAAGTCTCTTACCGGGTCTACTAAACTTTTTACCATCGACTGTCATTCTTTCTTCTTTGAACATGCCACAAGGTTCTTGAGTGTTTAACTCTTCCAGTCTGAAGAAAACTTCAGATGTCCACTGCTGTTGGAGACAGGCAAATGGAATCCAGACCACTTGTCAAAATGCGGACTTCGAGTGTGGTGCTGGAAAAGCACAGCAGATCAGGCAGCAGCCCAGTGGCAGTTAGAAATGAAGAGGTCAAGGGCACGTAACAGGCCAGCATGGGGTGTCTGGGTGGATGGAGCGGGTTGGAAGAGAGAGAAGGAGTCATCGGTGGGTGGACGAGAGTCTTGATTGAAAAAGTAGGCCCGGAGGTGGAGGCGGTGGAAGAAATGTTCAATGCCACAACGCGTGTCAAACTCATTAATCCGGGAGCATAGAGGGATGAAGGCGAGGCCCTTGCTGAGGACTGATGCTGCCTGACCTGCCGTGCTTTTCCAGCACCACACTCTTGACTCTGATCTCCAGCCCTCACATTCTTCCTCTTGTCAAAATGGTACAAGTTGATTCCTAACCACTGCTGATCATGCTGTGTGAGCAATCTAACAGATTTGTTGCAACCATCCTCTTTCAGGGTAGGGATCTGCAGGACCTGCTTAGTCTAGGATACTGGGTTAAAACTATTTGGTAATCGAATAAGAGTCTATTTTCTTAACCTGGATGTAGCTTATTGCGTGATAACAATCATGTACAAGTTACACTGATATGACAGATCTTGTTAGAGAGACAATGAAGAAGACTCACATGTTCCTTTGAAATCCTTAGCTGCTCACCCTTCATCACAGGAGTGCTGACAGCATACCAGCTCCAAGCCTTTGACAGTCTTATCCCTCCCTACAACAGGCCTGCAGTTTCTATTAGCAATAGAGAGACAGATAAGTTGACTGGATAACAACAAGTCAGCTGAGCACTCCCAGCTTACAGACCCTCTCTTGAGTCAGGGTAGAGGATAAGATTTTAGATCAGAGTGGTGCTGGAAAAGCACAGGTCAGGCAGCATCCGAGGAGCAGGAAAATTGAACATTCCTGATGAAGGGCTTTTGCCCGAAACATCGATTTTCCTGCTCCTCGGATGCTGCCTGACCTGCTGTGCTTTACCAGCACCACTCGAATCTAAACTCAGGTTTCCAGCATCTGCAGTCTTCACCTGTGCCTACAGCATAAGATTGTCCTGCAGAAGGGATTCACCTCCCCAAGTCCCTCACGAAACCCCCACTCCCACTCGCCCCCTTATGCTCAAACTGGCTGTTTTCTTGTGCTTTTCTTATCATTTTTTAAAAGAAGTGGCTGAAAAGGCATTTTCTTGTTGATGTACGCTGCCTGATACTCAGCTTACACTGCAGCTAAGTGTTCCTCTGAACCTTAAAGGGCTTAGCCGTCCAGTTTTAAGAGTGACTGTGTTGCCCAGGATTGGATAGAAAACACATCTTCATGCCAATGAAAGTTTCAACATTAATCATGTTGTCCTCAAACAGAGGGTCCCTGGCACAAAAACCAACCCTGCTCCTGTTACCCATCTCCTTGTGAAAAGTCAGACCCAATCATGTGTGTAAAAGTGACAAGCTGAATTCACTGTTTTCGTTTGGTAATATTTTAAAAATCTAACTTCTTTTCCATTAAAAACATCAAGTCAGTGAAAACAGGGAACATCTGTACATTCTTTATTAGATTCTGATGTCTGCATAGATCAATTTCAAATGAAATTCCTCAGCTGAGAGACAGACATAGCCCAAGACAATATTCACAAGAGTCATGAGGAAGTTGAACTATTACTATTCACTGAGCTGGCTCTCTGGACCGTTTCTCAGTTCCAAGAGATTTCCCAACTACTGGATAACGGATGGATACGTTATAATCATATTTGTCAAGTACTATGTAGAAATATGGCTTGCTGAATTTTATAACTCCTCGCATATTTTATTTAAATAATTCAAATTCCTTGCCTTTGAATCACAAAAAGCTAGCATCCAAGTTCAGCAGCTCATAGGGAAGGCAAATTCAATCTTAGCCTTTATTTTAAGAGAGTGGAGTATAAAAGTAGACAGGTTTTGGGAAAACTTTGGCAGACCACAGTCAGACTGGACTGCTGTGAATAATGTTGGGCCCCTTATCTAAAGAAAGATAAGCTGGTGTTGGAGGCAGTCGAGAGAAGGTTTGATACCTGGTATGGAGGGATTATATTATGAGGAGAGGTTGAGTCGATTGGGCTTGTAGTCACTGAAATTTAGAAGAATGAAAGGTGACATTTTTGAAGCATACAAGATTCTTAGGGGTGAAAATGTGTTGCTGGAAAAGCGCAGCAGGTCAGGCAGCATCCAAGGAGCAGGAGAATCGACGTTTCGGGCATGAGCCCTTCTTCAGGAATCTGATGCCTGAAGAAGGGCTCATGCCCGAAATGTCGATTCTCCTGCTCCTTGGATGCTGCCTAACCTGCTGCGCTTTTCCAGCAACACATTTTCAGCTCTGATCTCCAGCATCTGCAGTCCTCACTTTCTCCTAGAAGATCCTAAGGGGACTTGGCAGAGTAGAAGTGGAAATGGTGTTTTCCCCTTTTGGGAGAATCTAGGACCAGAAGGCATAAACTTGGAATAAGGGGTCGCATATTTAAGCCAGAGATGAAGAAAACTTTCCGTTCTCGGAGAGTAATGAGTCTGTGGAATTCTTTACCACAAAGGGCTGTCAAGGCTGAGTCATTAATTATAAGCAATGCTGAGATAGACTGATTGTTAATCAGCAAGTGAATCGATGGTGATGGGGAAAAGGCAGGAAAGCGGAATTGAGGAGTATGAGATGGTGAATGGCCTACTTCTGCTCCTATATCCTATAGTTTTCTGAGAAAATCAAATTGCTTGTCTGTGAGTATTATTTTGCCCACTTAGTGTGGAGGCATGACTCCAGCACCAAGCCACTCAAACTGGTCACACTGGCACAAACATGAGACAAACATTTTTTTGCCCAGGACAATGGGCTACACACAGGCAAAAAAAACAAGAAAATAAAGTGACAGAATTCAGGTTTTAAGGAGTGAGGGTCTGTCAGTGGAGACCATCAGGTTGTTGAAGGGTAAACCGTGCTAAAGCAAAACTATAATACTCATCACCGGGTGTCGAGAAATTTTGCAAAGAACAACAAAGATGAAAAGTCAGTCTGCACAGCTGAAAATATAACCTCAACATCAGTTTAAGCTGCGTGCCTGACAGCAAAAGTGACTAACCATTGTTGCAGTACTAGAATCCACACACAAGGATGCGAGTTACACCCATCACATCATTCTGCAAACTACAGGTCATGCAAATGTCATTTCGCACAGCCAGTTAGCTGTCAGAGCAGGTCTGTGCTGGCAGAGAATGTATGTGAGGGTGTGGTGCTCCCTGCAACAGTTCCCAACCCTGAGGGGGATGGAGATAATACGCGTGTGTATGGAACTCCCAGTCTAATGAAATTCAATGCTTGTCACTGTCAAGAATTTGTGAAACTAGGTTATTGGAAGCAATTTAAGATCCTAGCAACTGACTGAACGGGTGTAATCTTGTTGTGCCTTCAGAGTTCTGGTCAGCCAGCTGGAGACCCATGCATCATATTCCACTCAGGCAGGCAATCAGGAGGCCACCTTTGGGCCTTCCCCAACAGCAAAGGAGGGGCTGAGTGAAAGCTTCTTGCTAATCAGAGGCTGTCGTCTTGCATCATGGACAGCATGGAGGGGGCACTGGCTGTTGGTAGATGTGGGGGACCCAGGATGAAGCCAAGCAATATCTAGGTGAGTGAGAGCGCAGAATCTCAGCTTGCGAGGGGAAGGGGAGCAACATTGGGAGAAGAGTGGGTGAGGGGTGATTGCAGGTACAACAGTGTGATTCCCAGGGGAACAGACCCACCACCCAATGTCCAGATACTCGATCAGGCCTTTGATCATGGTTTTAATGATTGACACCACACTCAAAGGGGCAAGCTTCCTGCCAGATGGCAGCTTTGATGAACATCACATAGTGGCTTACCTGCCACTGGGTTAATGCCAATGGTCACTTAAACTGGCCATATAAGGGCTTCAGTTTGCAACAGACCAGAAAGGTCAACCATAGGCCTTCCTAGTAAGAATATGATTCTGATGGATGTTTCCTTCCCATCTCTAAGCTCACCATCTGTACTAGCAGAGGGTTCTACCCAATACTTTGAAGTGTAGTGACTGCAGTAATGTAGCAAATGTGACTGCCAATTTGCATGTAGCAAGCCCTGATAAACAGCAATGTAACAATGGCCAGATAATCTATTTGCTTGATGGAAAAATGTTGGACAGGTATCGGGAGCAGTTATAAATCTCCTGCTCCCAAGTTAAGCAAAAAACCTAAGCAGAAAGATTTTACAATATCCATGCACTGACATAAATAAAAATCTATGAGCGAGAGGGCCTTTTTGGTCATGGCTGACCATGGGTTGCTTCCTCATTGTTCCAGTATTCTGCTTCCCTGACTGAAAAGACCAATGCTGGAATGACAGTCCCGGTCACAGAGGTCACATCTGTATGTGGTCGTTGATCTGCTAGAACTGCTGCACTCCTTCCTTCGTGCCCGCTTGTCTGCTGCTGCGCTCATTAGCTTCTTTTCCCCCGTTTTAAGGTGTTAGCTCAGGGTGCTTCTCCATCTCATGTGGTCAGCTGCAAGCCTTTCCCAGCACTATTATCCCATGTCTATTTAAAAAAAAAAAGAGTCTTGTGACCACACTTTCTCACATTGCTTACGTTCACTGGTGACTGCTAAAGTAACTACAAGTACAAAGCTACCCATTGTTGAATCAAAAATAAGTTTTATTGAAGCTTTCTGCTTGCATTCATCAGGTCAATTTGCAAGAATATTAATCCAAAGGGAAGACAACACTTTCGGCCAATATTCTGCACTTTCAGAATTTCAGATGAAACTTTGCCCTGTCTGCTTTTGCAGGTTGATGTAAAAGATCAGTTGGAAATATTTTAAAGAAGGGAATGGGAATTCTCCCCGATACCTGTCCAACATTTTTCCATCAAGCAAATAGATTATCTGGCCATTGTTACATTGCTGTTTATCAGGGCTTGCTACATGCAAATTGGCAGTCACATTTGCTACATTACTGCAGTCACTACACTTCAAAAGTACTTCTGTAGTTGTAAAGTGTTTTGGAACAACTTGAGTGTGTGGAAAGCTCTCAATAAACGCAACCTTTCCTTTCTCCTTTTCATTCTTAATTGGCACTCAAACTACATTTGTAGTAAGAACTGGAATCAGCTCTCTGGTTATTAGAAACTAGACATTTTGGAACTTTATAATGTTTTATTAATGTGACATTATATTCACAGAGAAAGCATGCATTTCTGTGTTAGCAAGCCAGCCAGTAATTAAGCAAATAAATACAACTCAAATAAATGTGCTTATACTTCTGAGTGGGGATGGTGAGGGGTAGGGAGGGCTGCGGAGGTTTAATGGTGATAGTGAGGTGATAGAGACCCCGTAATTAAATGAAGCTATCTAAGTAAATTCGGATCTGGCTTTGTGGGGGGTGGAATTGCAAAAAAATTGGTAGATAACAAAATCTGCCTTCAATGCAGACTCGGGTTTTGGAGGAGCAGGCAAGAAAGACAACGAAGAACAGGCCAGCCAATTAATTAAATATACCAGGAATAAATGAAAATTGGCCTTCAGGAATAGTGAGCCAGCCATAAATTAATTAAATATATGGCCACTGATTAGATAAAATTGGCTTCAGGGAGAGCAGCACAGTCAACTAATTAATTCTCTCACTCCTCATCACCACCACATCATCACCACACCACTTCCTGATGAAACATTACTTCCTTGGATTTTCCATTAGCAACATGACATATGATCCTCCAGCATTTACAATACATTAAGATCCTTGTATATCTCCTGCAACATTATGCTTTTGCCACCTTCTGCCTCCAATACTACTTACTTGGTTGTTTGACCTAAGGTTATTTGAACTAAAATTCTGTGAAAATTTTGAAAATTCTTTATTCACATTAATTTCCAGTGTCGTTTTCAAAAGGAATGATACAGGAAGGAAAATGAATTGAGATCCATTTCGAATTGGATAGATAGTAATGGTTACATGCCTGTGGGAACCTTGGATTCATGTTTGATTCCTCTCCCAAAACAGTCATGCTTAGTAGTGGAAAAGAAAAATTCTGTGTCCACCACAGAATTTTTGTTTTGTGTATTTAAGTGATAAAGATTCCAATTAGGGAGGCTTAAGTACTCACTATTAGAGCTCAAATTTAAGTTACTCCGCAAGTGGGTGCTGAAAGTGACATATTTGAAAAGGAATGTTTTACAGCATTCAGATTAGAGAAGGGAGGCGATGTTGGAGAACTGACAATTGATCTGGAACAGTAGAAAATAAACTGAGTGTGCTACCTTCCTCTACCTTGACAAATTAAAGGTAGAAACATTTTTTTTAATAGCAACAACATTGCCTCTAGTATATGCACTGTAAGCCAAGTTAAGCAAAGATAGTTCAGCTTACTGTAGTTAAATACTGGCATTAAGACAGTGTGACAGATGTGCAAAAAACATGATGCCGGATGTAAGTGTGACAACAGGAAATGCACAAAGTCACAAGGCTTATTACTGATATATACACAGACGTACAATGTAAGTGTATGGGCATACTCAGACACACTGCATAATCTGAAAACACCATACTTTCTCAGCTTCTGCGAATGATAGGCATTTGCCAAAGTATTTGAAAACTAGCACCATCCAAGGAACTGGACTTCAGCACACAAATGTGTCTTTACCAGAGTATCTTAAGACCTGTCAAGCAGTAACATTTCACTGTAAAAAAAACCTGAGAATTAAAAGTGGATTGGCTCTTTTGGCTAGTTCATGGTTTCAGAGATTGAGCATGATTAAAAATGTCTTTATATCTAAATAAACTGTTCAATTTTTTGTAATTGTCTGTTCTCATTGAAATGACTGAGAAGTAAATCTTGTAAAACCGTGTTTGTTACACAATGATCACTAGCCTGAGAAAGGCACCCTTTCTTAGTACTGGACGAAGAAACTGAGTTTTAAAGGTAAATAAACTTCTTGGCAGTGGTATTTAGTTCAGCACCTGCTTTTGCAAGTGTACCAAAAAATATTTTGCACTTAATCCCCTAAAGCAGCCTAAAATATCTCTGTATAGTTTTGGCATTTATATACCACTTGCTCACCTCCTTCAACTGCAGAAAGCAAGATTAATTAAACATTTAAAATGTTCGGTTTGGAAAACTGCCAGGCCTCAAACATTTCATTTCACAAGGACACCGTTTGAAGTTTCGATAAAAAAATTTCCACACAGTGCCGTAAATCTATCTACAATGGAAAGTAAAAGAAATGGGCTTCAAAAAAAAAGCTCTGCTTCAAAACATTAATGTTCTGACATTTTCATTCACTGAATGAATATTTCAGCAATTTGAAATATCTTTGCCTTTTTTAAAAAAAAATGTCTTGTAGGATTTTTGAAAGCCACATCAGAATTACAACTTGAAGAGGAAGGCAATGTCATTGTTTTGGATTTGGAAGTGTTATCTGTGAATTGCATAGTTCCAGCTGGCAGGAATGAGCAAAATTTGAGTTTAACAGGCAAAGAAGGTTTTCAACGACAGATTTTTTTGTTTGGTTTTGGTTCAGGTAGGAACACAGATATGACACTGATCAGATTTCAACTTTCTGTGATGTCAGACAATAAAAATTCTTTCCCAAATGTACTTGTAAAACATTGCTATCTATACAGGTTGTCATCAACTGTCACTGCAATGTGGGTATGGAGATGGGTAGGAGCAGAATACACCATATAAATGCTATGTTGATTAGATTGCTAAGATAGCCAAGTTAAAGGCAATATTTCATTTAGCAGTTAGGACACTTATACATAGAAAGTGCATTAAATCTGCTGTCTTCAGTTAAATTTTTATAAAGAGTATTGCAGATGGAAAACATTTTTCTCACCCCACAATATCCTATTTACCAATGTCTACTCAAGCACATTTTTTAGATTAGATTAGATTCCCTACAGTGTGGAAACAGGCCCTCTGGCCCAACAAGTCCACACTGACCCTCCGAAGAGTAACCCACCCAGACCTATTTCCCTCTGACTAATGCACCTTAAACTATGGGCAATTTAGCATGGTCAATTCACCTGACCTGCACATCTTTGGACTGTGGGAGGAAACCCACACAGACACGGGGAGAATGCACAAACTCCACACAGACAGTCGCCTGAGGCTGGAATTGAACCTGGAACCCTGGTGTTGTGAGGCAGCAGTGCTAACCACTGAGCTACCGTGTCACCCCCAAACCCTGTCTTAGCCCTATTTGGTTACTAAAGTGCCAAATCTTTGCAACCTTAATTGTACTATAAATTTTAAAGCTAATATATATTGGTTAGGTGTTATGGAATATAGAAATTACTTTGTGTTGTATAAAATTAAATGGATTATTCAAAGAAAGGAGTTTGCATGAGAAGTCTGCTCATCTCTCCATTCTGTCATTTCTTTTGCAATCTAGATTCAGGATTGTAAACGATAAAGAAAATAAATATAAAGAGAAACTGCTGGGGCAGTGGGCTGTAGAAGATAAAAGGTGGACATGTATCATACTACATTCTGTAAATAAACAAACTATCAAGAAAAGGATATGCATCTAATTGCACACTTCACCATCTGCCTTGGGATTCAATTAACAAAGGGTTGTTCAAGACACCAGTACACAGATGAGTAAGGCACAAGTCTGTCTCATTTCCTCCTAAGCAGGAGCACAGAATGAAATCCTGGCATTCTCCATTTTAGGAAAGAAAAAGGGCCAGGAAAAACAAAAGGAGGAAGGTGCATATGCAAGTATTCACACAGGCTGCTCTTATGTGTTGCAGCTGACTCCAAGAAATAAAAGACAATATCTTAAATTGCTGCAAAGGAGAGAGAGGGGAAAGCAATATTTTGCTCCAACTAAGGTTTACTGGGATGTCATCACTTTAAATACATGTAATTCTCTTGGGTCTATTATTTATTCTGAGACTATGCGCCTCGTGCTGGAAGGTGGGACTAGTACAGATTTAGTGAGGTTTTGGCAGTACAGACTCAATGGGCCAAAGGTATCTTGTTGACTGTGTGATATTATGATTCCACAAAGCCATGCATATCAGCTACTCAAAACTATTTGATTTCCACCTGAAACTTCAAATTCTCAGAAAGCTCACTGAACTTCTTTGCAAAAGAGAAATCATTCTAATTTATATTTACGTAGCACCTTTCGTAATCTCAGGATATGACTCAAAGCACTTCAAAACCAAAAAGTAATTTATAAATGTTCTAATATTAGTTTGTATACAGCAAGATCTCACAAACAAATTCAATGACCAGATAACCTGATTGTTAGATTTTGAATGGGGGATAAATTTAATAGTTAAAAATCACATAACAGCAGGTTATGGTCCAACAGGTTTATTTAGAAGCACTAGCTTTTGGAGCGCTGTTTCTTCATCAGGTGGTTGTGGAGTATAAGATTGTAGGACAGAATTTATAGCAAAAGTTTACAGTGTGATGTAACTGAAATTATGTATTGAAAAAGACCTAGATTGTTTGTTATGTCTCCCATCTTTTAGAATGGGCATGTTGGTTTCAGTTCTTTTATATGTAAACCCCAGAACTTTCTTAAAGTTACATTCTCAAGTGAACTTTAACACTAGGCACCATGTTGGCCCAGATAATGTATTGAAGGTGTGAGGCTGTCTGTGCCTCAATATTCAGACGGATTCTAATCTAAAAAAGGGATTTACAGAATCTTACACGGATTCATGCAGTGTTTAAGCAAAATAAAATGTAATTCTGCAAGTACAAATTCACCCCACAAACTTATATGTGGGTGTGGGTGTGTGCAAGGGGAGGGGTTATTAGTGTCTGTGAGGGAATGTGCGTATGTGTATGTGAGTGAGTGAGAGTGTAAGGGGTATAAGTCTGGGAGAGGGTGCATGTGAGAGTTGGGAGTGTATGTGTGAGCGTATGAGAGAGGGTCTGTGTGAACGTAAGGGTCTGTAGGACGTGCGTGTGTGTGTATATACCTGTAGGGACACCACTGCACTGCAACTCACCCCCCCCCCCCCCCCCCCCCAACACACACACACACACACACTTATAGACCCTTACGTTCACACAGACCCTCTCTCATACACTCCCACACACATCCTCTCCCAGACTTATACCCCTTACACTCTCACTCACACACATACACATACGCACATTCCCTCACAGACACTCATAACCCCTTCACTTGCGCGCACACACACACCCACGTATAAGTTTGTGGAGTGAATTTGTACTTGCAGAATTACATTTTATTTTGCTTAAAAATTGTATGAATCCGTGTAAGATTCTGTAAATCCTTTTCTGTAAATCCATCTGAACATTGGGGTATAGACAGCCTCACACGGCGCTGTCAATACATTCTTTGGGAAAACATGGCACCTATTGTTAAAGTTCACTTGAGAATGTAACTTTAAGAAAGTTCTGTGATTTACATATGAAAGAACTTAAACAACATGCCCATTCTAAAAGATGGGAGACATAACAAACAATCCAGATCTTTTTCAATATATAATTTCAATTACATCACACTGTAAACTTTTGCTGTAAATTCTGTCCTACGATCTTATACTCCACAACCATCTGATGAAGGACCAGCACTCCGAAAGCTAGTGTTTCTAAATAAACCTGTTGGACTATAACCTGATGTTGTGTGATTTTTAACTTTGTACACCCCAGTCCAGTACCAGCACCTTGAAATCATGATAAATTTAATGACAGTCAGAGAATCCTTCACCCTTTTACTGAATAGTCCAGCTAGAACTTTTACAACCACTTGAGACAAGAGTTTAGAGCTTCATGCAGGACAGCTCCTTAAAGATGACATCACTATGGCACAGCCTGGATTACATGCTTAAGTTTAGAATGGGATTTAGCCCATAACCTTCTGACTCAGCTGAGACTAATACCACTGAGCCATCTTTTACAATCTCTGTAGATGTTTTTAACTATGAAAGGACCCAGGTTGCTGGGGACTGCTCACAAATATACAGCACTGCAATTTCTCCTTTTTTTCTCTCTCCACAATACTTATCAGTTTGAATATGCAGGCCTAGCCACCACAGATGTCATATTAATTCACTGCTGTGGTCCCTAGAGGAGTGTCAGGTAAGAATAAAGTATAGAATGATGAGACTGCTTGAGCACACTTCGCTCTTCTCAACACAACGTGTATAATTGCTCCAGCAGACCCATATGAACCTATTTGATCTTGACAGATGTGGCTATCACAGGCAAAACCTGCAACAAAATTGAAATTTCTCCCCAACTTCAAAAAGACAAAAGCTGCAGGGTACCAAACATTATAATGCGGATTATTCAGTTCAGTTATATGCTGCTAATTCATTCCAACAAAACTGAAGCTGCATTTTGTAAACATTGAGACTTACTTTGCTCGCATTTAAATCTTCTCACAACAACATTTCTCATTCCAGAACAAAGTATTGACGATTATAAGTGAGACTGTAACCATGAATACTGCAATTATTACTTCTGCAGTTTAAATGATTTAAGTTCAAGTCCAGACTTAGCAAATTAACACGTATCTAAGTTCTTTACCCAACCAAACTGATTTACAGTATACCATGAGATCAAATTTCACAAGTTAGAAGAGGTAAAAGATTGTTGTTGAAGACAATTATGTTTAGGGTCAGAATGCAACTTATGTTCAACGTTGCACATATGCAACAAGTCATCAGAAAATAATGATTAAAAATGAGCAATGCATGCAAGTTTCAGAGCACCTGCCTCCATTTTTAAAGATAAAAGGGATTGAAGACAAGGAAGAGGTAGTTGAATCTGATGCAAAATAGGATTGTGCATCCTGGATTCAATAATACTTTCCTATTTTATTAAATACTAATTTAGCACTAATTTAGAACATTCTAGTTCAGTTTTATGTTAGTTCAAGGCACTGTTCATCTACATTACTTCAGAATACAGTTATGTCTCTTGGAGCAATAGAGGACCTTTTTGTAGCCAGTGCATTACGAGGTTCAGGGGAAAACAGCATTTATGTAATACAATTCAATAGTCACAAGATGGCCTCAGTGTGCTTTATAACTACACCACTGCACCACGATCACTTCAGATCCGACTAGAAGCTGTTGGAGTATGTGGTTTCTACCGGCCCAACGACGAGGTGGCTTCCAGCAGCCTGGCGTAGCGATTTCAGCTCAGCGTGGCAGCTTGCCGGTGTGGCCGACTTGTTCCAGCATGGAGGTCTCATCCCTGTGTGGACGTCTCCTTCGGCAAACCCAGCAGGCTTCCAGGAGTGGCAGTCTCTGCCTAGCATGGCCATCTTCTTCAGTGGAGGTTTCTGGTCCAGTGTTCCAGTGACCCGGTGTGGTGTTCCCAGCATGGAATGATGATCGCATCCCGGCTGTGTGTGTTTTGGGTATCCTATTATTCCTTAATCGGCTTTCCCTGAATCCAGGCGCCGTTAACAGAACTATGATGAACTTTGTCTTAATTTTACTTCGCTTTATTATTATGTATGACTTCTGTCATTAATTTAGGAACTGTGGTAGGGCAACTTATAAAACTTTTCACCATGTTCTTCAAATAAAAGTACACGTGACAAATTTCTATTCAAGATAAGCAATATCTCATGGAAGAAACCAATATGGAGCAAGATTTGAATTACCAGAGTTTTCAACCTTTGCAATACACTTGTCTGATGAACCAAAATGGTGGCAAAAGCTGGGAAATATTTGTGTTATATTCTAGGCATTATTCCTATTGATCAAAACTTAATGCCATGCAAAGATGGTGCCTTAAGAGTTAAAATTCCACAAAGGAATATAAAGCACTCAGTTTATGCCACATGCAGATTTTTCTTTTAGATTATATTCCCTACAGTATGGAAACAGGCCCTTCAGCACAACAAGTCCACACCGACCCTCTGAACAGCAATCCACCCAGACCCATTCATCTACCACATTTACCCTTGACTAATGCACTGAACATTATGGGCAATTTAGCATGGCCAATTCACCTAATCTGTACATTTTTGGATTGTGGGACGAAACTGGAGCACACCCACGCAGACACAGGGAGAATGTGCAAACTCCAAACAGACAGTCGCACAAGGCAGGAATCGAACTTGGTCCCTGGTGTTGTGAGGTAACAGTGCTAACCACTGAGCCACCGTGCCACCCCAAATGCCACCCCAGGTGATGGTGCACAACTTGCACCGGTAGCAGTAAGATAACATGGTGGTTTGTGCATAGCCACACATCATTTTGATTTCCCAGTTTCCTACAACTTACGCTGAATAATGCCCTACTGTCTGTATGAGAACGTCATCCTTTGAATTTAAGAGGCCTTTGCAAAATGTCTATTGGTAAAGCCACAGCGTTGCATAGCAGTGCAACAGATCCTCAGGTTTATAGGTGATACAATGGGTCTATAAAAAGTTTTCCAATAACAGTAAAGAGGGCACCCTGATATAATTATGCAGATGCCTTTACAGCAGGAAAATAAGTGAAACTAACCTAGAGGATCAAATGACAGCAAGGCTATTCATATTGCTACATAGCAGACAACCTGCCTAGATTCAACTCCTCTAGATTCATGGTTTAAACAAGTAAACTTTGGTTTTGATGGTGTAATCATTTTATGATGGCACTTAATAGGCCACTGGTGAGTCAGCAACAATGGAGTATAAATATGTTTATCACGACTATCAATGACCCTGCTGCAGTCCTGCCTTAGGCAATGTTTTGTTGGCAGATGAAAGGAAGGATGATGAAAGTATATCTGCAAGAGTTAAAAGGGAAAAAAATATAAGATTAAGAAAGGTTTCAAACATGATCTTGTGTATTGGCGGCTATTACTGTATATTCAAGCTTTGGCCCACTCTGAGAAGGCTTTGGATATTCTTAATGAAAGATCAATTGCTGGGGGGGGGGGGTTGCGGTCATCAAAAAGTGGAACAGTGCTCCACAGAGACCATAGCAATGGAATCATTCCAGGAGTCACAACGGTTTATAGGCAGTCAAATATGTTGGGTCTGACAAAGCCCTTACAGTTTGAATGAATATCAGTCCTTCCTGGTACTGGAAAAATAGTGCAAGCCAAACACTTTGAAGTCACCAGCAAGACAATACTGTGATGGAGAATACTTCAACGATTCTGACACAAGAGCTAAGACTAGCAAAAGAATGGTATTTGTAGTTTTGCAGGTTCACATTACCGCTCAGTCCTTGTTGCAGCTGCCAGACAACCAAGTTAACAGCTTGTGATTCAGAGCTTACATAAGTGCACTTATGTAAGTACTCAACTGTTGTATAATTCTGATTTTCAGGCAGAACAACACTTTGGATTGCTCTGGAAAAGATTGCTACCCTGAACCAGGATCAGTTCTACTTGGCACTGGTTAACACCAAGCAAGTTTGGCACTGAGTCATAGCAAGACAGCTGAGGCATCACAAGTAACTGAAAATACCAATCGATATTTTTGGTGCTCTGTCTTCTGCTTAAGAAGCCATGTTAGCCCACAAAGCCATTAGATGTTGAAGTAGTGCAAGCTGCCAACAACAAACATGTTTATTTAAGAAGCTAGAATCTGAACTAAATACAAGAAAACAATCAAAAGAAAAAATGGAACCAAAGATCTGTGAAAGACTGAAATAGAACTGGAGTATTAATAGTTTGGAACTTAATTTGAGACAGGACCACTTTCAAGAGCACGGATCACATGCATAAAACACTTTGATGTCAAATGTAGCTCAAAGGTTTCCTGCATGTACCTCTCCATCCTTGAGTGGGCCTGGGGCCTTCTTGGCATATGGATGACCTTAATAAAGCTCCAGTTTCAGTTATTGCTGATAACGTGACAAGGGAGAATGAAGAAAGGGAATTTTATCAGTGGAGGAATCTTAGTGGAGTAGCCATCATTGAGGTGGCTAATTGAGCTACTTAAACATCCAATTAATTATGACTTCCTGCACCCGTCACCACACAAACAGGAGTCTAAGGATGAGGGCTAAACCAATTAGGATTGAGATGAGGAGAAATGTCTTCACCCAGAGAATGTGAACTTGTTGAATTCTCTGTCACAGAAAATGGCTGAGGCAAAAACATTGATTGCTTTCAAGAAGGAATTAAACATAGGTCTTAGGGCTTAAGGGGTCAAAGGGTATGGGAACAAAGTGGGGCCTGACGCTGGACGAATACCATCCTTTTGCTAGTCTTAGCTCTTGTGTCAGAATCATTGAAGTATTCTCCATCACAGTATTTTCTTGCTGGCACTATTTTTCCAGTGCCAGGAGAGACTGACATTCATTCAAACCATAAGGGCTTTGTCAGACCCAACATATTTCACTGTCTTGTAAACCATTGTGACCCCTGGAATGATTCTATTGCTATGCTTTCTGTGGGGCAGGCTGGAACAGCCAATGGCCGACTCCTGCTCCTATTTTCCATGTTTCTGTTTTAACTGGCAGGTGGTCTCAACACTGCCCAGTGGGTTCTGTCCGAGGATCTCAGAAAAGATGGTGCAATTGCCCTGGAGTAGCCCCATGGTTGGCAGTGGTTACCCTGCTGCTACAGTGGTGCTGTTTTAAGGACCTCCCTCACTCAACAACCAGCTCCAGCTACTTTCAAATGAGTTTCTCCATTTTTCAAGGACGTGTCCCTGTCAGGCTGCAGCCACAGTCCAGCCACCACTAGGTCAGGGACAAGCCTCTGCCCTTAATTTTGGTGACAGCCTGTTAATTGGATGTTAAAGTTAAAATGCCTCACTGCCTGTTGGTATATGAATGGCACCCACTTTCAGGCCTGGCACTCAAACAGTACCCTTGTTGGAAAATTCAACCTGTTGTTTTCCAGGCATTACAGACAGCAGGGCAGCATTGGCATTTTCATTTTGTATACCCAGATCAAATTAAGCCTGAAGGGACCCACACAAATACCAAAGCCCAGATACAGAACTAGAAAGCGTACACAGCTCGAATGACACAGCCATGTTCGGCACAGTCAAAAATTCCTTTCACATTCATCTAGAAATGAAATCTACATCACTAACTCCTTAAGCCATCAACCCCTGTTCATCCTTCGCAAGAACTTCTCTTAAAGTTGTAAGACAACAGCTTCCAGCCTGGCCCAAAATCTCCCTGTCATTCTTCACTGACATCAATAATTCTCGTTCTTCGTCAGTTATATAAACCTCAATAATTAAAGAGTTCAGAAAAGAAATAGAAATGAAAAGCAAAGAATGAGTAAAGTTTGGAGGAGTAGCCTGCACTCATCACTTGTCAGCAACTGTGTTTCACAAATAGTTATTGACAAGCATATACCTGGGAACAAGTGTCGCACATCTAGCCAAGTACATAATGTACACCTCGATGTTTAGACAGTTGTAGTAAACAAAGGTACACCCAAACCTTCAATTGTTCCTGTGAATGAGCAGCAGCACAGAATCAGGCAGCTTGCTGGCTTTGTTATCACTGTTTCTCTGAGAGGACCAAGGGTTCTGGGTGCTGGCTGCCTGTGGCTCACAGTTCATCATGCCTGCCACCAGCTGCAGACATCCCATCTCATTATCGCTGTTGGAGCTCTGGCAGAGGAGACAGCTGCAACATTTCCAGCTCCTCAGCCTAAACGCTCAGAGGCTAATGCGCTGAGTGTTCTCTGTAACCCAGAGCAAAAAGGCAGCTGAGCTCAGCTACAGGACAACAATGACAAAACCATGCAATGGCTTGAAAGCTATCTGACAAGCTACCTATATTAAACAATGGAATCTGAAATTTCTTATGAAACAGTCACGCATATTATTTTATTTTTGTGCCTGGTTCCTCCACAATCCATAATCAATTAAGCAACACATTCTGTTTCAAGTTACCCAGTGTGACGGAAATGTTTAAAAGTTACACAGATCATTGTGCCACAAGTGCTGCCATTTATTTTGCAATCGGTTTCCAAAACGTAAATATTTTCAATCCACCTCTCTGATTCCAGTCTGCACTGGGCAAGAAGAAAACCAGCTATTGGTCCAAATTTCCCACCACTTGTTTTGTTAACCCAAGGCCATAATTCACAGGAAAGCACAGTTTCCAATCCTGACTGCTGCTCGGTTAGCTACTTGCAGATTTCTGCCAGCCAGGGAGGCAAACAACACTGTCAATGCTAAAGAGCTCTGCAGGTGCCAGTGTTGCATGTACTGCATCAAACAAATCCAGCAGGACAAAAACCATTAACCTGCTCCCACACTTCAGCCTTCAGTTCTGTGACAAACCTAGGATTGTAAGCACTTACTCTCCACAATAAATCATGGAGCAGAGAATGCCCAGTTACTCATAAGTTCCAACGTTATATTAAGATGAAAGATCCCAAGTTGTATGATTTCATTACTGTGGTGCCTACCTCTTTCCACAATGAAGTGCAGATTCACTAGGAGAATACTCGAGTTACTGATGAAAATTTTCCTGAATGAGCTGAGCTATTAAACAGTTCCAGTGAAATTTCAGACAAGCAAAACAAATCATTGGGCTGAATCATACCTTTGATTGGTGAAGAGAGAGTTGTGTTGAGTGTGTTGGAGGGATTCTCATGTCAGGTGCAGTGAGATGTCTCACCATCACTTACCAAACACAATTCTTTAATTCTGGATCAGTGGTGCTGGAAGAGCACAGCAATTCAGGCAGCATCTGACGAGCAGCAAAATCGACTTTTCGGGCAAAAGCCCTTCATCAGGAATAAAGGCAGAGAGCCGGAAGTGTGGAGAGATAAGCTAGAGGAGGGTGGAGGTGGGGAGAAAGTAGCATAGAGTACAATAGGTGAGTGGGGGAGGAGATGAAGGTGATAAGTCAGGGAGGGTGGAGTGGATAGGTGGAAAAGGAGCTAGGCAGGTCGGACAAGTCCGGCAAGGGGACAGTGTGGGCTGGAAGTTTGAAACTAGGATGAGGTGGGGGAAGGGGAAATGAGGAAGCTGTTGAAGCCCATTGATGCCCTGGGGTTGAAGTGTTCCGAGGCGGAAGATGAGGCATTCTTCCTCCAGGCATCTGGTGGTGAAGGAGGCCCAGGACCTCCATGTCCTCGGCAGAGTGGGAGGGAGAGTTGAAATGTTGGGCCACGGGGCGGTGTGGTTGATTGGTGCGGGTGTCTCGGAGATGTTCCCTAAAGCGCTCTGCTAGGATGCGCCCAGTCTCCCCAATGTAGAGGAGACCGCATCGGGAGCAACGGATACAATAAATGATATTAGTGGATGTGCAGGTAAAACTTTGATGGATGTGGAAGGTTCCTTTAGGGCCTTGGATAGAGGTGAGGGAGGAGGTGTGGGCACAGGTTTTACAGTTCCTGCGGTGGCAGGGGAAAGTGCCAGGATGGGAGGGTGGGTTGTAGGGGGGCGTGGACCTGACCAGGTAGTCACGGAGGGAACGGTCTTTGCGGAAGGCGGAAAGGGGTGGGGAGGGAAATATATCCCTGGTGGTGGGGTCTTTTTGGAGGTGGCGGAAATGTCGGCGGATGATATGGTTTATGCGAAGGTTGGTAGGGTGGAAGGGGAGCACCAGGAGTGTTCTGTCCTTGTTACGGTTGGAGGGGTGGGGTCTGAGGGCGGAGGTGCGGGATGTGGATGAGATGCGTTGGAGGGCATCTTTAACCATGTGGGAAGGGAAATTGCGGTCTCTAAAGGAGGAGGCCATCTGGTGTGTTCTATGGTGGAACTGGTCCTCCTGGGAGCAGATATGGTGGAGGAATTGGGAATCCGGATGGCATTTTTGCAAGAGATAGGGTTGAAAGAGATGTAATCCAGTGCAAGAGATAGGGTGGGAAGAGGTGTAATCCAGGGAGACTGGGCGCCTCCTAGCAGAGCGCTTTAGGGAACATCTCCGAGACACCCGCACCAATCAACCAAACCGCCCCGTGGCCCAACATTTCAACTCTCCCTCCCACTCTGCCGAGGACATGGAGGTCCTGGGCCTCCTTCACCGCCGCTCCCTCACCACCAGACGCCTGGAGGAAGAACGCCTCATCTTCCGCCTCAGAACACTTCAACCCCAGGGCATCAATGTGGACTTCAACAGCTTCCTCATTTCCCCTTCCCCCACCTCTTCCTAGTTTCAAACTTCCTGCCCGCACTGTCCCCTTGATCTGTCCGGATTTGTCCGACCTGCCTAGCTCCTTTTCCACCTATCCACTCCACCCTCTCCTCCCTGACCTATCACCTTCATCTCCTCCCCCGCTCACCTATTGTACTCTATGCTACTTTCTCCCCACCTCCACCCTCCTCTAGCTTATCTCTCCACGCTTCAGGCTCTCTGCCTTTATTCCTGATGAAGGGCTTTTGCCCGAAATGTCGATTTTGCTGCTCGTCGGATGCTGCCTGAATTGCTGTGCTCTTCCAGCACCACTGATCCAGAATCTGGTTTCTAGCATCTGCAGTCATTGTTTTTACCACAATTCTTTAATTACCTACCCTATCCCTGTGGAGTTCCTCCCATCTGATTCCAGCCCCATCCTACCATGTACTGTTTCAGGGATATCCCACCACTCAGTGGATATCTGCCAAAAGGCCAGTGCCCATGCCATTTTAAGAAGGGAATTGTGCCAGTCAGAGGTGCCCTGCACTGTTTTGACATTTACCCAGGACATGGTAGACCAGGGGAAATCAGTGCCTGATGTTTTGGGCACCTGATGAATGGTGTAAATGTGGGACTTTCTCTTCCTCAGTGGTGGAGCTGACACCACACTCTATCAGCCGAATCTGAGATTACAGTACTCTCTGCTGTCTGGTGGAACACACAGCAGTGTCCTTCCCCACTCTGCCAGTGTATACGTGCCACCATCTTCCCTCCTTTACCTCACACACTACCTCTGCGACTGCCCCCACCTCCCAATGAGTCTCATGCTCTACCACTCTCACTGTTTCTTTCACTCTCTATCACCCAGCTCAACCCCTGAAACCACCAATCCTGCATGCCTACTGCACTTCCTACTCACCTCCCTACCTATACTAACAGTAACAGAAGTGCCACCCACTTTCATCTCCCTTAATACCTGCTTCATATCCATCCCACAAAACATAGCAGCAAGGGACTTATCAGGACAGCATCCTGACTCAGACAGCATCCTGACTCAGACTGCACCAAATAGCAGACTGACTGTGTCCAAGCCTCTGAACTGGTATTGGGAGGCTGTTCTTAACATAGCATGCCAGGATGCTCCGAATGAAGATTATCTTCCTTGACCTGACAACCAAGACAAGCTTCCTGCTATGTGGCTGCGCTAAATGGCACAGCAAGATGGATGTAATAGGAACCTGGCATCTCTGTCTGAGTGGTTCTACTTTAATATTTAACCTCTATCATTCTAGCCTCCTCCACCATATCTTTTCTCAACCCCAGCCATCTTCCATCATTTTTTGCTTTCATGAGTTATGTACTTCTATGTTTGAAACATTCTTAACATGTTTCTGATTTTTGGTTCATATATTCATTATTCGAGATTATCTGCTGCCTTGGGGGGCTAGAATGTGAGTCACTTAGGAGTATGACATCTCGAATAACTGACAATGAATCCATACATGGAAAAGATTTGGATCCAACTTCTGTTGACAATTCCAAACAGAATGCAAGCATCACTGGGTATATGAATAGGAAGGGTTAGGAGGGATATGGCCCGGTGCTGGCAGATGGGACTAGATCAGGTTGGGATATCTGGTCGGCATGGACAGGTTCGACCAAAGGGTCTGTTTCCATGCTATACATCTATGACTCTGTAACACAATCCTCTGAAGAATGTAAGATAATAAATGGTCACAGGTTTGGAGCTTTGGTGAGTGATTATAAAGTATCTTGCAAGTGGCATATGTTGCTGGAGGGACTGAATGTTGAATGTTGAAAGTGTTTGGTGAGGTGCCAGTCAAGAGAGTCCATATTTGTCGATTACTTGTTAACAGAACTTGGAAAAAACTGGATAGTTCCAAGAGGTTTATGCACATTTAGGTTCAAATGTCTCCCCATGTTAACTGTCACAAAGGGCACTTTAGCAACCTCCTTGAAGGATTTCAGATGCCCGCCCTAAAATGATCCCTGCACCCCATCCTCGTCCCCATCCACAAGCTCTCTTGGGAGGCTATGCTAAGAGATACTGTAGCTCTCCAAAGTGATCGCCTGGCTATTATTGTGATCGCAGCAGATATTATGACTGGGTAAGTAAAATACCAGACTGAAATCTAGCTCAGTAGATCAGATTTTGCTTTTTACTTTATATTTTAAACAAGTGATCTTTTAATAAGACATAGACATGCAATGCTGCAGATTTGATTTTAGCAATAAAACAGAAATTTATTAGGCAGAGAAATAAAGATAAAATCGAAAAAAAGAACTATTGACTATAATAGAAGTTTAAAGATTTTGTTACAAGGTAAAAATACAATCCAATTAATCCTAATAGCAATCTCTTACAGTACTCACAAGAGAGAGAGCATCCTTCTCTATCATATTTACATGGTTTAACTTAATGGAATTTTCAGTTCCAACTCTGGAAAATCTAATAGCTTCTGCCTTGAGTTTTCATTGAACTGAGCTTAGCCTTTCTCAGCTTCAAATGAATCTTTCAGGCTTTTAACTAAACACTTCTGGCCCGGAACTTTGAAAGTAAATTCCTTATATTGAATTAACCCATTTCCTAACAGTTCTAAAGTATTTCCCTTCTCCAGCAACTGTTTTCCATTTAAGCTTCAACCAGGACTTATGCAAAGTGAAACTAAAATGCTTTCCAGGTTGTGGGGTTTTCCCCTAAGCCAAAAACAAAAATAATTCCCGATCCATCTAACCAAAGAAAGATTTAATACAAATCACTATCTATTCTGTTGGATTGTAAAACATGCCCAATGAAAATGAAACTTATTACATTCCAGGAAGTCTGTCATTCTATTTTTTTAAAGAAATAACTAGTGTTACCGAAATACTTACAATTTAATTATTAAACACCTAAATGGATAGACACCGAGACCAAATCCTGCATGCCACCTGTTCAAAATCCAAACTCTAAAATAAATGTTATTAACACATATATAACCCACACACCGTACATTACACTATTCAAAGGAAAGGCAGTAAGAACAAATTTGCACTCACTTGATCTAAACTCCATATTCTAGCTTCCCGACATCAGGGATTCCAAAATCTGATAAGTGATCAGCTGCTCCCAGAAATCCTGCATACATGAACAATGACCCACTATCAATCGTGCTGCTATGAAAAGAGAAAGACTAATTCAGGGACAGGAGTTCAGATTCCCAACTTCTTCTGGCATTGTCATTTCAGCAGAGATAGTTTCCAGCCTGGAATAACCAGAGCCCATAACTCCATTGTCTTAGATTTCCCCTGTCGGTAAACACAAAAACTCTTTCATCAACATTCGCTGTCACAAGAGTTGGAATGCCGAGACCCAAAAGATCTTAACAAACACATTTCAATAAAAATGTCAGGTTTCAAATTCTGATAATACTGGACTTCAAGCTGATATTTACAAGAAGCAAAGTGGATAAAATGGATCACATAATGTGTTTAAAACTCGTAACAAACTTGTACCATTTTCTTGTGGTCATTCCCCTTCTGGCTATCTCTATCCTTCTTCTGCCTTTAGCATTGCATCTAGCACCTTCAATTCTTGTTTGTCTTAAATAGTCGACTACATCTAATTATGTCAGTGTCACACCATCCACTTCAAGCTTCTCTCAGTTTCTTTTACTGCTTCTTCTAATTACCAGTAATTGTTCGTTACAGTTTCAACTACATTCTTACATTTACCCCAACCACCCTGCCCATACTTGAACTGATGTTTTGTTGACACATCAATAGCTCATTGGAGGTTTACCTAACCATTCTCCTTCCATTCAATTCACTTAAGTTAATTTTCTTGTCGTTTTATAAGTACGAACTTCAGTCCACTTGAAACTAAAACAGAATGTGCTGGAGAAACTCAGGTCTGGCAGCATTTGTGGAAAGAGAAACAGAGTTCATGTTGAGAGTCTGGTGATGACACTTACTCAGAACTGAAGAAGGATTCTGAAGTAGAGTCATACTGGACTTGAAATGATAATTCTCTTACTCTCTCTCTCCAAAAATGCTGCCACACCTGTTGAGTTTCTCCAGCATTTTCTAGGTTTGCTTCAAATATCTAACATCCACAGTATTTTGCCCTTAACCTAAGCCCATTTATTGGAAAAAAAAGTTGCACACGAATGTTTAACACCTGAACAGAGAAGTGCATGAAGTGTAGTGAGAAAAGCAAACATTCTAGGGATGCAACTATAATCTCTAACGCTAAAAATTCAGGAGCAAACATATCACAAAGATTCTAGTACAAACTTTTCATAATTGATTTTATTGAATGCAATTTCCTGCAGGTCAATGGAGACTAAAGTAGAATTGGCAACATAAACACAAAAGTGGGACGGTGACGAAGCAGGAAACAGTGTGTCATGTGCAAGTCATGTGAGTGTATACAAATATAATGGGCAGAAATAATTTAAAAAATGTGACGGTGAGAGAAAATCAGAATTGCCCAAGTCATTGACACGTCATCTGGCTTGTAAAATCAACCGTAACTGAACCACTTAATTGGACAAGGCGTGGAAATCTTTAAGTAGAAGACAAAAGACACAGAGGAACATTGACTTGATATTGACGGGTTTGTTTTGTCCGTTTATTTTTAAATCCAGTTTTATTCCTCAGGTGCAGAATGACTAAGTCACAGGCTGCAGTCTCCAGTACTGTGCACGACATGTTTCAACCCAAGGGCAAAATTATATTCATTGTGAAAGACTCTTGATTCCTTAACCCAGCATCCACTTCAAATCTTGACAGCTAAAAAGGTCCCTCATGTGCTTCAGAATGGTTCCTCCTCCTAAGTGGTTAGAAGTAGTGATATATTAATGAACATCCAGAAGAGACATGTGTTAGGAGAGACATTGCCTCATGCTCTGCTGCTCTCACTGCCTCCATATAACGATTTTAATTGTAGACACTTTTGCTGCTACATGTTTTTGCCCTCCCTCCACCCTAGGATCAAACATCAGCCAAGGCAAACAGTAGGAAAACCCCAGTCAGCCACTAGGTGGCACACAAACAAACCTGGGTCAAAGATTAGATTACTTTTTACATTAGATTACTTACATATAGTGTGGAAACAGGCCCTTCAGCCCAACAAGTCCACGCCGACCTGCCGAAGCGCAACCCAGCCAGACCTATTCCCCTACATTTACCCCTTCACCTAACACTACCGGCAATTTAGCATGATCAATTCACCTGATCTGCACATTTTTTGGATTGTGGGAGGAAACCGGAGCACCCGAAGGAAACCCACGCAGACACGGGGAGAATGTGCAAACTCCACACAGTCAGTCGCCTGAGGCGGGAATTGAACCCGGGTCTCTGGCGCTGTGAGGCAGCAGTGCTAACCACCGTGCCACCCAAAGCTTCAATAATGTAAAATATAATTAACACTGGAAATCTAAAATAGAAACAGAAAATGCTGGGGTGTGATAAAAACAGACAGTGAGGCAGCATTTGTTTGGAGAGAAAAACAGAGCTAAGGTTTCAAGTCTGTGGCAAATTTGATTATTTGTGGTTACTCCTGTTTAATGGAGAGACATCCTATACGAAATAAATTAAGAAGGTGAGCTTGTAGTGGAGAGTGAGCAATAAACATTTCATTTTCTTTTATAAAAAATGTGAATGTTGATACTGTAGAACAATAATATAAAATGGAGGGATATGGGCCAAGTGCAGGTAGGTAGGGCTAGTTTACTTTGGGATTTTGGTCGGCATAGACTGGTTTGACCAAAGGGTCTGTTTCTCTGCCGTTTGACTCTGACTCTACAGCTGGGTTAAATTGCTCACTTAATACAAAATAAAAATACATAGAATGCAGAACAGTATAGCACAGGAACAGGTTCTTTGCTGTGTTAGTCTGTAGCTTTGGAAAACTTAAAAAATTGTCTTTCTTAGGTTTGGTGCATTCCTACAAGTTTTCTTAAAAGAGAAATGGAATATTTGGCAGGTTAATTCTTTAAACAAAGTGGAACCCTTGGAGAAATGTATACCTTATGAAGATAATTACATAGGACTAGATGTAGGCCATTCAGCCCTCAAGCATGTTCAGCCATTCTGTACTCAACAGCATTTACCCTTCCATACTCAAAACCCTTTTGATCCATTTACCTAGTAAAACAATCAATGTCAGTCTTGGACATTTCAACTAATCCAGTTTCCACAGCCTTTTGGAGCAGAGATTTCAAGTTTTTCATCAACCCTTCTACAAAAATATTTCATTCCTAAATGGCAAGGCTCCTACATTAAGATTCTATCCATAGAAGTTAAATCTTTAGAGCATATTTCACACCTTCAGTATATCTCAGAGTGCTCCAAAGTCAATGGAGTATTTTTGAAATGCAGAGACTGTTGGAACACAAGGAAATTCTGTAATCAATATTCCCAAAGTGGGTTTCTACAAACAATACATCTTCATAAATTGAAAACTATTTTAGTGATTTGCTTGAGAATTGATGCAGTCAGTTGTTTTAATACCTCGGGTGAAAGTTAAACCATTGGTAGAATTTTGTTAGTACCCATCACACTGAATTGTCAACCTAGATTATGTCTCCAAACTGGTACTTGAACCTATTATCTTCAGACTCAGAAGCAAAAATGCTACCCAAGTCAAGTATGACCCAAAGTAGTCAGAATTAGACAGGAGTGAGTGAGAAAAATGTCATGTTATCAGATGGAATGGATTAGTTTTGGTCCAAGTTAGAGTGAGTCATTCAAACTTATGCCCAACATCGCTCTGAACTATGATGTGCAAGATGGCACCGGACATAGTCGACTCCTTGCAAGCTCCTGCGTGCAGATCTAAGTTTCCTATTTCCTACAATCATTCTACACTCTTTAAAGTTAATAGCATGCTTTTAAAAATTACTAATAACTCTGTTTTACCTGTGTTTTTGTCTTTGCCGCTGTTTACCTATTATTTACTATCTACGCTACTTAACTATGTGATCTGCCTGTTTTGCTCGCAAGACAGAGCTTTTCACTGTCCCTCGGTACACGTGACAATCAATTCAGTTCAATTCAATTCAAATTCACATGATCGACCCCATCAGCTTTTTCTCCTGTTTTATTTGCTTTTCTAAAACTCTAATAAGTTATAAATTTTAGCACTGTCCATTTACGACACACTCAACTTAGAGCTGAGTTTCTGTCCTTAATGTAAAGCAGAGAAAGATTTGTAATGTGTAGATATAATGGTATTTTTAATACTCATTTGCTGGCTCAAAACTATGGGTTTAGTGCCCATTGAACAACTATTTTCAATGTAAACATATCTAAAATGAATTGCACTCCAACCACACTTACAATTATTAAGAACCAGGGATATTAGAAATGCTTCCAGACATTTAATGCAATGGATTAATTAAAAAAGGGGAAAAAGGAATGGTATGGAGTTTCTTTTGCCAATCTCAATGTAAAAACAATTATATTAATGACCTCTTCCGGTGCATGAGGGAATAGTCATGAAAATCTATTTAAATGGGATTGATTCACTGTAGTCAAAGGCTTGATTATTACGGCAGTATCTGGGGAACTACCTCTATCTTCTTTAAACTCCTGAGGAAAATATCACTGTGACAATCCATTTCTTACATCTCACATCAAAATTTCACTTCTCCCTTCAAAACTTTTTTGCAGCTTGTGTTGTTCCAAAAAAACAAGTTTCTCTTTTGTTGATTTTAGGGCCTATTCAATAAATTCGTCACACCTTTCCTCCCTCTTCACCACTGAAATTAATCCATTACAATTCAGGGCATTGACTCTATGAACCTCATTTCTCCTCTCAATGTTCTTTTCTTCTTACACAGTTTTAATCATACATTTACTATTTCCAGGTTATGCATTGTTTTCTCTTATTCTGTTCAACCAATCGCTACATTACAGGTCTTGGCATTCACTTTGGTTTCACAACAAAAAATTAGCGTGCATGGTTTATCAAAAGAGCTCATTCCTATCACTTTGTATTCTTAAAATGTAACAAAGCAATTTAGAATTGAACAATTATTCCAATCAGACAGGTAAATTTTATTATTAGTGGCACAAGAAAGTTCTTTTCCTTTTTGCCATCTCGTCTCACAGGTCAAATGTTCCTCAGAGTCACCAAGGTCTCCCAGAATTTACAAGTTTATCAAGTGTCATGTTATAACCAGATCCTGGCTGAGGCTTTCCACGTTATTGTGGTTCTGAACACCACAACCCAAATGTTCAAGCTCCCAGCTGAGCAGGGAAGTTTTCTTTGTTGTTCCAACCCACCTTGGTTGATCGCAATAAGGTTAAGTTACAAAGGATCCCCTCCCTTGTGAATAACTTTCTCCCAGATTAAATGAATTTATATTCTAAAAAGGAGGAAGTGAGGACTGAAGATGCTGGAGATTCCTGAAGGACTTATGCCGAAACATTGATTCTCCTGCTCCTCGGATGCTGCCTGACCTGCTATGCTTTTCCAGCACCACACTCACAACTATGATCTAAAAAGAGCCAAATTAACCAGGCTTTCTTAAATTAATAGAAAGTGAATTTGTTAGTTACTAAATACAAGGAAAAACTATAATGCAACATACCAATAAGAAATGATAGGTGAATTAAAAATATATAAATGTTAAAATGTATATGGATCAGTCTCCAAGGATAATGCATGAAGAATAAATAGTGGAATTAGCAAGTTTTGAGAAGATTTGCAGCTCAAGTTGAGGTTCTGGATGTAGGTTTGCTCACTGAGCTGGAAGATTCATTTACAGACGTTTCGTCACCATGCTAAGTAACATCTTCAGTGAGCCTCCGGACGAAGTACTGTTGATGATTCCTGCTTTCTATTGATATGTTTGGGTTTCTTTGGGGTGGTGATGTCATTTCCTGTGGTGATGTTATTTCCTGTTCTTTTTCTCAGGAGGTGGTAAATGGGGTCCAAGTCAATGTGTTTGTTGAGATAGTGGAATGTTGATTGTTGAACAGTCCAGAATACGATTCTTGGTTTTTCAGGTGAGGTGAAATCCCATTGTCCTGTTTATATTGGGCCTGGTAGCTGGCTGTCTTCCAACACACAGAGCAAGAAATGCCTTTACCTGAAATACAGTGGATAGTTCAACTGTGACATTCACAGCACTGGCAGTCCATCTTAGGCTACCTAAGTACCTCAGCTCACTTGCTTCTTTCAGTAGCACATAGAGAGTAGGTTTGATCATGCCTTTTATCCCTGTTCATGTGGAGTCTTGAAATGGGAAGATACAAAATATGTCTCTCACCCAGACTCCTATCATGTGGATCTGAAAGAGCTCAGAGGACATTGCAGTTCAAATTATCGTATATTTTTCACTTTGAAGTCTGCCCTTTTAAAGCTTTCTGGACACATTATCAGGTGCGACATGCCAAGGTCTCTCTACAGAGAGTGACTGGATTTTCATCAGCAGTTATCTTGGCTGTATCAGCCTCTTGTAAAAATACATTTTGGAACTAATGTTTGGTATGCCTGTAGATGGTTATGGGTTATGGGTTATGATCGGTGGTCATGACACTTATCACATCATCAGCACTCCTCAAGATGCATTTACAACAAATCCATTAGTTTTAAAATGCTATAAAGGTATGAAAGAAAGCATACCAATGAACAAATGACCTGCTGTAGTCTGAATCAGATACTGCCCAAAAACTTCATTAATATAGCACCGTACATAACTTGAGGTGGTTTAGAGCCAATGAGCTACTTCTGAAGTATAGTCATTGTGCAGGAAACACAGTATGATCCCAAAAACAACCATATCGAAATGTTGGGATTTGTAGTTTTGTCAGTTGTAAGTTAAATATTGGCCAGGACACTGGAGAAAACTGAGAGCCTTGATTTATTATCTCATGCAAAAGATAATGCAGTACTCCCTTATAAAGATTGCCAGCCTCGATGCTGCAGTGAAGTTTCTGGAGAGGAATTTGAACTCACGACACTCTGACTCAGAAGTAAGAGCATCACCAACGGAGGGATGGCCAACAAGAGCACTGGCTGTCAAAATCATAAATCCCGACAGCTTGGAAGCAGCCAATTCGGCCCATCAAGTCCACACCAACTCTCTAAAGAGCATTCTACCCAGACTCACCACCCTACCCCATCTCTATAATCCCACATTTGCATGGCTAATCTACCTAGCCCTCACATCCCTGGATTCTATGGGCAATTTAGCCTGGCCAATCCACTTAACATACACATCTTTGCCAGAAGTCAGATGACACCAGGTTCTAGACCAACAGGTTTACTTGAAATCAAAAGCTTTCAGAGCACTACTCCTTCACCAGGTGAAGTCACCCAGTGTCGTGTGGCTTCTGACTGTCCCACACAGGCACAGGGAGAATGTGCAAACTCCACACAGACTGTCACCCAAGGCTGGAGTTGAACCCAGGTCTCTGGTACTATGAGCAGCCATGCTAACTACTGAACCACCATGCCACCCAAAAGGACATCAGTTGAATTGTGAATCTTCCCATTTTCTATACTTTAGATTCTTTCCACAGATTCAGAAAGAAGGAAGTTATAGACAGTTTCATTCATGTTGACTACACACAACTGAGAAGCAGGCTGCCTATACCAGAGACATTAAGGCAAAAAGAGAATCCTCTCTGTCATATCAATCTGAAATAAATTACAACCCCGTTGAAAAGGCTTGTACCTAATGCGCAGGACCAATTATTCAGTCCCAAAAAACATTCCTGCTGGAACAAGTAATCATGGTCTCAGCAAGGACAGCCAAGAAAATCCAAGTAAGCTGCAATTTCAACCCTAGGCCACAGGCAATGGACAAATCCAAAAATTCACACAACTATCGATACTTAGAGAAAAAAAGAGAGTGAATACTTCTTACAAATTCCAAATGAAAAATACATTCCCCCTAAATGCTGGCAGTACCCAATTATTTTATGTATTGCATAATTTATTAGCACAAGGCATATAATTACAATGCCTTAGGCTAAAACTTTACTCACACTACAAAGACTGCAAATGCATCTTAATAGAGCATACGCACAGTGAACAGCATAATCTCAGAAGTCACTGGAGATGGATGGCTTAAAGCTTCTGGTGTGGGATAGGCTGGTTATACATCACCATGTCAAATAATTCTTTTATGCCTTCTTTAATTATGAAACTGATACAATATTTATATAGAGACTAGCTTATAGTCACCTACATTACCTCAGTCGGTTCCTCTGCTTTCACAGAGACAGTCCTTTTCTTTTCTTGTAACTTTCCCCTCACATTCCAGCACGCAGGCCATATTCCTATTGATTGAGAGTGTGGTGCTGGAAAAGCACAGTAGGTCAGGCAGCGTCTGAGGAGCAGGAGAATTGATGTTTCGGGCATAAGCCCTTCATCAGGAATGAGGCTTGTGGGCTGGGGCTGAGAGATAAATGGGAGGGGGCGGGGCTAGGGGAAAAGTAGCTGAGAATGCAATAGGTAGATGAAGGTGAGGGAGAAGGTGATAGGTCAGGGAGGAGGGTGGAGCGGATAGATGGGAAAGGTAATGGACAGGCCGGGAGGGCAGTGCTGAGTTGGAGGCTTGGGACTGGGATAATGTGGGGGAGGGGAAATGAGGAAACTGTTGAAATCCACATTGATCCCGTGTGGTTGCAGGGTCCCAAGGCGGAATATGAGGCGTTCTACATACAGGCATTAGGTGGTAAGGGGTTTTGGCGATGGAGGAGGCCCAAGACCTGAATGTTCTTGATGGAGTGGGATGGGGAGTTGAAGTGTTCAGCCACGCGGTGGTGGGATTGATTGGTGCGGGTGTCCCAGAGATGTTCTCTGAAACAATCTGCAAGGAGGCGTCCTGTCTCCCCAATGTACCAGAGGCTACATTGGATGCAACGGATACAGTAGATGACATTGGTAGAGGTACAGGTAAATTTCTGTCAGATGTGGAAGGATCTTTTGGGGCCTTAGACCGAGATGAGGGGAGTGATTTGGGTGCAGGTTTTGCACTTCCTGCTTTCTACATATTCCTACGGTCCAATTCCTTTTCACCCCTGCACCCAGCATTGCACAGCAAGTCTGCACTGAAAATTGGGTCATGGAAATGTTCTGGGTTTGACTGTTCTCTTTCTTTCATGAGATTAAGGCTGAGTAGCCAGAAAATTCAGTTTTGTTTAACTGCCAGTTTGCAATCATTAAATGTTGCCAGATGAGGACCATGTTTTCTTTGACACTGAAATTACAGTCCACACTGACAAAATTCAGATCAGAATCACCATTGCTGGCTCAACCACCAAGACCATAAACATGGAATTGTCTCCCCATGTTCCTCTGTACCTCTAGCTCCACATTTGGCCTCCTTAAAACCTATCTCATTGTCTCAGCTTTTGGTCCCCAGTATTATTATCTCATGTGGCTTGGTGTCAAAGTTTGTTTGATGGTTGTCCTGTGAAGTGCCTTAGAAAGTTTACAATGCCAAAAAGTGAAGCCTGGATCCAAATTATCGTAGAAGGCATTAGGACACATCAGGGAGACATGTGCATCCCATTTTTTCCCCTAATTTGCGAACAGACCACTGGCTAAGCATTCACATGATTTAAGATCAACAGGCAAGTTTATCCTAAGAATTTGCCTAGATATCCAGCCACGTTTTGTATAATTTCATCTAAAAGTTTTGCTGTTGAACTAAGTTTTAATTGGAGGTCATATTTTAGGTTACTTTGACTGGCTCTGCTGTGAAGGGCTGAGATCTAAAAATATCAAAAATCACTCACAATAATGAGGAACTTTCACTAGGGCAATAAAATAAAGACGCAATGTACTTTACGAATTAAGTGGCTTAGTATTCACTTGGAAGAAAGTTTCACAAAAATTTTAAGTAATTTTGTCCATTCCTTAAACTACAGAGGCCCACAAAAGTGCAGGTGCACTCCAGGGCAAACTTGCATGTTATTTTACAAACTTATTAACGTATTATTTGTATTGCTGTTAACAGGGTGAAAAATGTTTTGCCGGATTGCAATGCCATTGTGGAGGTGGGAACAAAACCTTGCAGATACAGAATTTCCCCATGCTCATTGACATGTTAGATTTCTACAATGGTCCCCAATCCTGGTCATTTTCCTGGTAGCTGCTTCAGGCAAGGATTGTGCTCTGAAGCTTGTGACATCAATGCCAAGGCCAGTTAAGCCATTGATTGACCTGAATTTACTGTGGCATCAAAAGCACAGCAGCTATCTGGAGAAAGCAGTCCACCGGGCCTGCTCCCTATGATTATGTTGAGATATTCACAACATACCCTCACTCCCTACCCTGGAACTACCATACTAGTTATGCTCAGTGGAGAGTTACGCTGTAAATGTTTTATATTCACTTACGTTTTGAAAATGCAGAAAAGGCCATCTTAAGATGGAGGTGCCCTCTCTCTCTTTTGCACACGGTAAACACACCTGCATTGGTAAGCAGCGTAATGCTAGAAGCTACTTTAATGCTAGAAGGCCTCTTATTGGCCCTTCATCATTGAAAATCTGCTCACTGTCCTTAATTGGATGCCCAATAGCTTCGATTTGGCCAGTCCAACAGTAATTGATATTGATTACTGCTCCCAACATGATGCAAGTTCAGTACCCATCTGGTCCCCACATTGGGTTTCCAACCCAGAATGCAAAACCTTGCCCCATGTCTGATTTAAGCAGTTGACTGGAGAAGGAATTTTGTTTTGTTGAGACTTTGTGGAAGTGGGCGTTAAAGCAGAAGGACTTTCCACTGGGGACAAGATGGGTTGTGGCATGTAATTACATTCTCTTCTCAGTTGATTCCATGTAAATGTGTGGGCAAAACACCACGTGTTCTGGCCAATATGTTCTGAAGACTGCTGGTACCTACCGGTCTCCAACATCCAGGCACTATGTTTACAAATCATGCAGACAACACTTTGCTCTCTGCAGCTCAGGAGAAACCTACTGACCTCTGCTGACCACTCTGAAAGGTATCAGAGACCTGGCAAAGCATGGCATCACACTTCAGCTGTGTCTCTCTACAGGTTCTCCCGAAGGCTGTCCAGGAGAATGGAAGGTCTTTCCCTGATAGATAGCAAACTGGGGCCACCTTGACTGATGAGAACTGTCCGTAGAGAACCGAACAGTCTATTTCCAATCAACAGCGCAATTAAAGGTAAAGATAAAGTTGCCATAGTCTTCACAGATCCTAGGGTTGACAGAGATTAGACAGAGATGACTTGCAGTTGACTTAATCTGAGAGTCACCATGCCTCAGGTGAAGGAAGAGGTTGAGAAGCAGAGACCTTCATGGTATCCTTTGCCAGTGTAGGAACTGAACCCATGCTGTTGACATCACTTTGCATTGCAAACCAGCCATCTGATCTAACTGACCCTGTACCAGTACCACTATCACCCAACTGGAGGGACAAGGTTAATGTTTTTGCTTATATGTGCATATCCCTTCCCAACATTATATAGCTGCTGGAAACTTAAAAATATGATGCAAGCGTCGGTTAGCACTTCCCCTCATGTCACAATCTCATTGTACCTGCCAGATCCAAACCAAACATTAGAATAACGTCATAAAGCAAACACACTCCTCCAGAGAAATTGTGATTCTTGAGAAGACCCTTCAGAAGTCTTAGAACTAATCGAAGTGCCCCACATATACTTAAACATGGCAATATAAGATATTAGCAAAACACAATATTGGAAAGCTACCTCCCAAACCAAACATATTTTAGAAGATTAATCATTTAATTTTTTTAAATTGTCATTAGATCGCATTCTGAACTGTTGAACAACATCATGCCTTTTTTTAAACAAGTTTTGCTCAGTCAGCAACTGTAAGTTCCAAAAGCTCACAATTGTGAAACTGACAATTCAGTTTGGCACAGAAGCATCCAAAGAGCAGGAGAATCAATGTTTCAGCTTCATCAGGAATGTTGGGGGTGGCGGTTGTGGTGGAGAAAGATAGCGGAGAGATAAATAGGAGGGTGGGAATTTCTCAGCCCCCTTCTCTCCCCCACATTCCTGATAAAAGGCATATGCCTGAAATGTCAACTCCCCTGCTCCTCAGACTCTGCCTGACCTGCTTTGCTTTTCCAGCACCACACATTTTGACTGTGACTTTCCAGCATCTGCAGTCCTCATTTTCACCATTATACAAATTGTGTTTCTATGTTTATCTGGATTTGGCAGCATGATATCCAAGCAGCAACATGTTACCACGTTTATTTCCCTAAAATAAGATTTTGTAGCAGTCCTGAACAATTACATGCAAAGTTTGTGGTGAACTAGCATCATGCTGTCCACCTTTATGTCGATTGCCAGTTCAGAAATCACAATCCATTATCAACATCAAATTAGGCAAAAATGAACTCTAATCCAGAAGCCTGATCATAAATGGTTAAGGCTTTGATGCTTTGTTCAGAATGCTTTATGCCAATCAGGGAATCAGATGGGGTGAACCAGAATTTTAGTTTACAAGCAGAACACAATGTCATGTATGAACGTACCACATTGTGTTACTAGAACTGATTGCAAGGTGAGAAGTATGAAATCTTCCATACCAGCTTAATTATCAGTCATTTCACAAAGACAGACAGAAGCCTCTGTGAATGATGTTGAACCAAACCAGCAAATTTCAGGTCAAAGGCCAGATTTCTCCATCTAGAATAATCTTTTACTCAATGTCCATTAACTTCCGTTTCTGCTTACATTCCATAAGACATAGGAGCAGAAATTGGCCATTCAGCCCATTCAATAATGACTGATAAGTTTCTCAACCCCGTTCTTCCACTTTCTCCCCGTAACCCTTGATCACTTGATACTCAAGAACCTATCTATTTATTTCCGTCTTAAATATACTCAATGACCTGGCCTCCACAGCCTTCTGTGGCAGTGAATTACATAGATTCACTCTCTGACTGACTGACAAAGTTTCTCCTAAAAGGATCTTCACTTTATTCTAAGGCTGTGCCACTGGGTCCTAATCTCTCCTACCGATGGAAACATCTTCCCAACATCAACTCTGTCCAGGCCCTTCAGTATTCTGTATGTTTCAGTTAGACTCCTCCCCTCATCCTTCTAAACTCCATCAAGTATAAACGCAGAGTCCTCAAACATTCCTCATATGTTAAGCTTTTCATTCCTGGGACCATTCTCATGAACCTCCTCTGAGCATGCTCCAGGACCAGTACATCCTCCCTGAGATTTGAGGCCCAAAATTGCACACAATCCAATGTCTTGTGGTTTTCTCATCGCTGGGGAGTAGACTAGTTAGAATCTCACTGTATTGTGCAGCCTTTATGAATTGTCAAAGGGTAGAAAAGCAAGAATTAAACCATTCATTTTTTTTCAATATCTTGGTTTGAATAAAGTCTTTCCAAATTGTTGGTGCTTTTTCTCCTGGAGGAGGATCACTGGACCTGAAATGTTAACTTTGCATTCACTCCACAGATGCTGCCCAAGTTTCTCCAGCAATTTCTGTTTCTCTTCTAGTTTTCCAGTATTGGCAGTTCTTTGGTATATTTTACTTTTTCTTCTGGCATCTGTTATCTACAGAGGATTCAATCCTACTTCTTCCAACTGGCTGACAGTAAGTTAATCAAAGTTTGATGGCACAAAGCACAACTTGTTCAGGGTAATCTGCAAGTGGATAGGACAGCAGTCAAAACAACTCAGTGAGTAGTCACGATCACAGTGCCTGGTGCAACAGACTCAAGGGGCTGAATGGCCTACTCCAGTTCCTGTGGGTAGACCATGTACAATATGAAGAAGATTAGCTTAATTTCAGACAATTAGGTATATAAACATAACATTGGTAAACGTGGAGAGAAGAACAAGGAAGGTGCAAAAAGACTGCCCTGCATTCCGAGGGGCAAATTACTACGGATGCTGGAAGAGTCATCTCGACTCAAAATGTTAGCTTGCTCTCTATCCATGGATGCTTCCTGACTGGCTGAGATCATCAGCATTTGTAGTTTCCACTACATTCCTATCAGTTTAGGACGGTATTGCATATGGTCTCTGCTGTGGTATTAACTTTCAGTTACTTGGTATAACTGCTCTGAAAACAATTGCAGATATTCTTATCATGTCTGGAAGATCATTCCTGGCTCATCAGGCCAATTGACTGAAGACCTCATCTTTCAAATCTCCCTGAGCAGACTGTGCATTCTTGCCCTGAATATCAAGTTAGTTTTATGGAGCTGTATATTGGCAGGTTCTAGCCTAATTGTTATTGTCAGCAAGATACCCTGCCCTTCTGCCTTCTAGACTGAGAATCCCAACTTGGTCCAATCATTCTTCATAATTCAATCCTCATATATTATTCTACTAGCTCTTCTGTACATCTTCTGCAGAATTTAAAGGTTTTCCTTGTGGCCATACTGGACAGAGCACACTGCCATAGTTTGAATTGATCACCTAAATTACAATAGCACAGGGAAAGACTTGTAACAGATGTAATAGCCATTCGCTTGGACAATTAAATCAAGTCTACCGTTTCAAATTTTAACTCCAATTTTGCAAATACTTTCAGGATGCTACTGCCTCATCATCCAGAAATGTGAATTTGACATTGGCATGTGGGCAGCCAAAATCCACCTTGACCTCACCAGAATCCCATTGATATCAAGACCTGAATGAGCCAAATATTTCTTGTAATTTCATGTTGGCAAGACCCAGTCGTCATCTTGGTTACCATGAGTAGTTACATACCTTGGACCTCAACTCCTACCTCTCAGCTGTTGCTTCACACCAAACTCAAAGAAGCAGACCATGCAAACTGTTCAATTCCATCTACACCTTTTGTTTCATTATTGAAAACTATTGTTTTTCCATTTTTAATGTTACCAACTTTGGTCATTCCTATAATCACCACTGCAAAATCGCATACCCAGACATAGATCAACATCAAAGGTAATTCCTTCAACATCCTCTTACGTGGACCCTCTTCTACAATTTGCTATTTAATAAGAATATTGTAGCCCTTCCTCTATTGCAATCCTATCTTTGCTACTTTCAGGTTGCTGTGGCCTAGCATGATTTGAAGATCACTGTTATCATATTCAAATTCTATGTGACTGTAGATGGCTCACCTCTACTTTCCTCGCAATTCAATTGGCTGGACCACTGATATTGGTCAAAGATTGTGATTTCCATTCTAAGAAGACAAAAATCAAGGCAGTTAATCTAGTAGAGTACTGAGGAAGTGCGCACCATTTGAAGCATAATCATATAATTTACATTTGATGAGAAATCGTAGCCCACTTGTAGTGAACATAAATATTCCTGTGGCACTATTTTGAAGAACAGTTACAGTCAAGATTAATCCCTCAATCAAGGCAGTGTAAAGGCTAAACTGTAATGATGCTCTATCAATAACTACTGAACAACGACCTATGTCACAATTATGTCAGATCACATGACACAGAGAACTGCTGGAAAAAGGTAATAATGAAACTTGGCTTTACCATCTTTTGTGCATTGTTTAATGGTTAATGAATACTAATTTAACTCATGTGGAGTTAAGTCCACATCCGTCCCAAGTTTCCAGAAGCTGCTAAAAGCAATATTCATATAACCAAAATCAGAAACAAATTATCTGCTGATTATCATAAGTCTGTTTGGAGGAACTTACTGTGTTCTGGATGACATAGTCATAGAGTCACAGAGATGTACAGCATGGATACAGACCCTTTAGTCAAACCCATCCATGCCAACCAGATATCCCAACCCAATCTAGTCCCACCTGCCAGCACCCGGCCCATATCCCTCCAAACCCTTCCTGTTCATATACCCATCCAAATGCCTCTTAAATGTTGCAATTGTACCAGCCTCCACCACTTCCTCTGGCACACACTTCACTTTCAACCATAAAACCTCCAGACAAACCAACAGAACACCCATGGGCTCTCTGATATCAGGGCTCTTAGCAAAGGCTGTAATGCAGAGACTCGAACAAACAGCTCTGTCAACCATCCAACTCAAACTTTGGGTCCGCTATGTGGATGATACCTGTGTCATCATTAAACAAAACAAATTAGAGGAAACCTCCAAAGCCATCAATAATACCCTTACTGGCATAAAATTCATTAAAGAGGAGGCAAACAACAACAAACTGCCATTCCAAGATGTTGCAGTAGAGCAAACAGGCAATGGAGAACTTCAAACCAGCGTCTACAGGAAAACAACGCATACAGACCAAATGTTGAACTACAGAAGAAATCATTCCAACATCCACAAAAGAAGCTGCATCCAAACATTATTTCAATGAGTCACCACACACTGCAGCACAGAGGAGCTACACAGAGCAGAGAAAAAATCACCTAGACCGTGTATTCAAAAAGAATGGGTACCCAATGAACATAGTCTGCAGATTTTTCAGCAATAAACCTAAATAAGCAGACAAAATATGTCCAGAAACCCTAGCCACTCTCCCCTACATCAAAGACATCTCAGAAATGACTGCCAGACTACTCAGACCCCTTGACATCATGGTAGCCCACAAACCCACCAACACAGTAAAACAGCAGCTAATGAACTTGAAAGACCCTGTACAGACAACAAGCAAAACTAATGTCATTTACAAGACCTTGTAACAAACACTACATTGGATAAACAGGCAGAAAGCTAGCCACCAGGATACATGAGCATCAACTAACCACAAAAAGACATGACCCATTCTCGCTAGTATCCTTAGATACGGATGAGGAAGGACATCACTTCGACTGGGACAACACATCCACTCTAGGACAAGCCAAACAGAGGCACTCACTAGAATTCTGAGAAGCATGGCATTCCAACCGGAACTCTATCAACAAACACATTGACTTGGATCCCATTTACCACCCCCCTGAGAAAAAGAACAGAAAATGACATCACCAGAGGAAATGACATCACCAGAGGAAATTACATCAAACCCCAAGGAAAACCAAACACATAAATAGAAAGTGGGTATAGCACCAGTCCTTCACCTGGAGGCCCACTGAAGATTTACATAGTATGGTAACAAAACATCTGAAAATAAACCTCAACCTGAGCTACAAATCTTCTCTAAACTCGCTAACTTATTGTGTGTAAATATGGTATGTGCATTTCCTACATTACAACAGTGACTTTCATTTCAAAGCACTTCATAGGCTGTGAAGTACTTCAAGATGTCCCAAGGGCAGTAAAAGGCACTATATGAATGCAAGTCTTATTTTTTGTAGCACGCTAGAACCTCTATCACACTTGTGTGCAGAAATACATTTTAAAACTGTGCTTTATGCACATAGAGTTTAAAATCCTATTTTGAATAACACTCCTTCCTGATGAACATCAAAATTTGAAGCGGCTGATTTAAAAGTAAAACCACACGCACATTGGCATTCAAAAGCATGAATCAAAATAATACAGCTGCTTCATGTTATGGAATCTCACCAGAAGGTGGCAACGTGATAACACATTTTAAGCCAGAAAGAATTAGCCTTGAACAGTACAATTCAGACTAAACTGCACCCAACCAAGCAAAAACAATTGCAGATAACTGAACAGGTTAAAAAAAAAGGACAAGCTGAAAATAGGGTGGCTTGGGGTTTAACAGGAGTCACATGATTTCAGTGAATGCCAACTACACTATGAAACACAAGCTGCCAAATGGAGGTCTGGTATAATCATCACAAAGCCTAAATTGATTAATACCTAAATAAAACCTGCCTTGTTTCACTTCAGTTGTTTGCAATGGCTGAGTCTGCCAGCAGATCTCTGCCAATAGTGGATTGCTGAATTTTAACACTAATATCTTGGTCAAATACATGCCAATGCCCAGCTATTCCTCAGAATAATAACAGCTGTTCTGCTGGATTGATTCCTGAGAAAACAGCATGGTCCTGGGAGGAGAGCTTGAACAGAATGGATCGTTACTCTCCAGGGTTTAAAGGAATGAAACACAATCTCATCGAAATAAATCAAAAGTTTTCCAGGGCTTGAACAGGTTGATGCTGGGAGGCTGTTTCCTGGGAGAGGCTAAAACAGGGTGATACAGGGTAACATTTTCCTGGGTCTTTGTGAAGCACCCACAAAGTTCACCCTCCAAAATGTGCACCTCTCAAGCCTGCTGTGCAATTCACTCTGATTATAGATAACCTTGTGTCTCAGCATTAAAAGAACCTGCAGTAATTCTTCCTCTTTGTAATCTTTGGGGACAGCAATCTTACACAGGAGAGGAAAACAAGTTAAGACCAGCCCAAGCCATGTTTAATATTTCCTGGCTTCTACCGTTAAAAATATGCAAACATTTCTTTGGAACATGATTTACAGGGAACCAAGATGAAGAAGATTATAAAAACAAAGTCTTGCAGAATGTGAAATGCAAGTTTAGTAGATTCTGATTCCTGTATCTTTAAGCAATCTAAACTTACTTGTATAAAAAGGTATCAACTGATTTTAAATGAGAAAAACAAATTGGTAGCTGTTTGAGCTGTTATAACCAAGAACAAAGAAACTTCACAAAGTGAGATCCACAAGCTTCTCTTACGTTGTGTTAAGACAGTGGAGGAAGTTGAGGAAACAGAAATCAGAGTGGGAGCAGAGAATTAAACAAACAAGTGACAAGAAACTCAGGCTCGTGTTTGCTGACTGAATGGGGATGCTCTGTAAGGTGACCTCCAGCTTATATTCAGTTTCCCCAGTGTACTGGAGACTGAATCATGAGGAGCAAGTACACAATACTGAACTGAAGGACCTATAAGTACATCAATGTTTTACCAAAATGCTCTTCACTTCTTGCATTCAGTTTATACAAAATGCTTAGAAATGCTTTCTTCGCACTTGCAAAAACAGAAAAGACAACATACCTACAAATGAAATTTATTACCAAGAACATAACAAGATGAGCAATGAGTAAGGGTCTCTCCTGCCATTACACTATAAAGATTAGAGGGGAAAGATTTAAAAGGAATCTAACAGGCAACTTTTTCACACAGAGAGTGACGCATGTATAGAATGAGCTACCAGAGGAAGTAGTGGAGGCTAGTACAATGGCAACATTTAAATGGCATCTGAATGGGTACATGAATAGGAAGGATTTAGAGGGATATGGGCCAAATGCTGGCAAATGGGACTAGACTAATTTGGGATATCTGTTCAGCATGAATGAGTTGGACTGAAGGGTTTGTTTTTGTGCTGTACACTCTTATGAGTTTATGATGTTCAGATTGAAATGCAATCATGTATGAATGTCCTTCCTGGTCTCTCATAGCCATGTGACCTCTACCTGCGACGCACACACTGAAGGCAGCCAGCTAGAGGCAATTTAATAAAGACAATGTACAGACAAGGCTGATGCCTGATGAGCACAGAACAAAAGGCAACAGCACTCAATGTTATTGGATGCCAAGAGAAATGTTTGGAGCAGAACAGAATCAATGTCACTTTTTATAAACTGTCAACAAACCTGTGTCATGCAAGTGTTTGCTCATGAGTCTTGAACTTGGCTTGAAATTTTCAGAGTCTTAGCAGAAAAACAAAAACAACCCTCTAATATCTATTATTGTTGCAGGGACTAATAGGAGGGCTCAAGGCAGTTGGATTGTTGGTAGCCATGTTTTTTGGTTACCTTTATTCCCTCACCTGGCTCTGTAAGTTACAAAATTGCTTTTAGCATCTGAAAGGCACTATAAATTGTGCATGAATTGACATTCAACAGTTTGATTTCAGCTCCTCAGCTCCTCTATATATCTCCTCAGCAGCAAATTGTTCATATTTCAACAAGTTATTTTGCACAAAGATACCAAAGTCTACACAACAAGCCACGTGGGAAATAAATTATTCTCGAGTATTTCTTTAGTTGTAAGCAAAACCTGCTACAGAGCAGGATCAGGAGTTTTAGCCTTCAATTTACCCTGAGAAAATTAGGAGTGGCAAATCAATATGTTTAGCACCAACATCCTTAATGTGGTTAAACAGACCGGAATTCATGCATTGACTAAATAGATATATCCTCACCAGAGCTTTCTGTCTCACCAGAAGTCAGAATGTACATAATTTATGCATGAAACACACACAGATGTCTCCACCAGCTGATGTGCTCATTATGAACATTTGAGGACTTACTGATACCTCACTAACATATTTGCAAGACTTCCTATTATCTTGGAGTGAATCCAAACAGCTTCAACAGTTTTAGTTCTAGTAAGATCTCATTTTAAGATGTGCAATCATTTTCTGATTGAATAGATCACACAGAGAGCAGAAGACTGTAACATAATTTCACACAACTCCACAGGACATGGTTACTCGGCAGCTACTTTTGTCAATTTGTTAAACAAAAGAAGTTAAAGCTGCACAAAGTTCCTACATTCACCAAGATAATGTACTGGCTCCCTAATGCCAAAGGCAATTATGTCATTGAGCAATTATGCCAAATTCTGAGCGAGTAGGGTGAACAACTATATAGAGGACTATAAATTGTGTATGCACTATAAATTGCCCGTAGTTCATATCACTTCCAAAGACACAGTAAAGAGAATGAGGCCCTACATCCAGACTTTAAAAGAGTAGATGAAAGCACGCCAGCAGCCGGTCTTCAGATTATTCCTAGAGTCACGTATTAGTGACTTCAAGATGAGGCAGAATGGAGATCTTTACATTCCTGAGGAATTAAGGGCAGTTCTGAGCAGATGGAACTTGTACTGTTTAAGCCTGAATTGCAGCTTAAAAGGGCTGACACCAATCAGACTGAGGGGAGGTATGCTGCCCTCTTTGGCCGTGTTTGAACAAACTTTGGCAGAGGATAGGAATTTGAGAGTTCATTCAAATGAAGGAGAGGCAAAGCTGGAAGAATAAGTATTTGTGAGTGAGTGGGAAACAGAGATTACCAGAACAGAGAAAATAAAAGTTTTGGTTGGGCTTGATTGGACTTACTGAAGTTCAATGTAAAGAGTCCAGAGAGTAAGAGCTAAGGGCACAGTTAGATGCCTGAAAGAACGATATCACACTGAATACTGAAACATGGCCAAAAGTAGCCCAACATTTCCGGTTTCAGGGTTTTCACATGTGATATAGAAATGGATGAAATGTTACGACACACCTCTGAAGCAGATGGGATTGAAACATGGGGTTACTGGCCCAGAGGATGGAGGGATCATACTTCCACCTGTAATATGTAAGAAAGAACATCGAATAAGACCATAAGAAGTAGTGACCCAACAGGAGTGGGCCATTCAGCTTCTTCAGCCAACTTGATCATTTAATAGGATCATGGCTGATCTGACATTCCTACATCCACTTTCCTGCCTTTTACCCACAACCCATGATTCCCAGACTGATCAAGGAACTATCTATCTCAGCCTTTAAAAATGCACCAGGTCTCTGCTCCATAGCTCCAAAGACTCACAATACTCCTCGTCTCAGCCTTGAATTGATGATGGTAGTGCTGAACCATCTTTTTGAATTGCTGCAGTCCACGTGGTTTCGGCACACCCAGAATGTTATTAGGAAAGGAGTTGCAGGATTTTGACGCAGCAAAAAAGCGAAGGATCAGAATCAGGAAGGTGTGTGGCTCAGTGGTGATGTTTCCAAGCTTCCTTGGCCCTGTCCTTGTAGGTGGTAGAAATCACAAATGTTTTAGTTTGGATTCATCTATTCAGTTAAGCTTAAGTTAGACCTCAATGTGTTTTTTTCAGATGGTATTCATTAATAATATATGCACTATAATTAAAATGCTCTTGTTTTGACCTTCTAGCGGGGTCTCTATCGCATGATTATAGAGGTCACAGCTCTATCACAACACACTTTAGAGGCTCATCTGCATATGCATTAAGCCTTATCTCTCTACAATAGGCTTAGAAGATACGGTTGAAGCAGTGCCAATGTGTGTAACCCATTTGTAGTGCCCTACTCAGTTTGGGTCTCTGGAGCCCAGTACAGCAATCCTGTATTCGAACCATCTATTAGGTTCTGCAACCATGTCTTCCAGAAGCTCTTTTCCCGACCTGTCTTTTCCTATAATGAAGAGAAATTTGAGGTTACATTTTTGGCACTGCAGTGAGATGTAAAGTTCTGTACACCATTGCACAGATTCATCTCTGCAGTCCTACAGTATTTTAACTATACCTCAGCAAGACCAAATGAATAGTTCAGGTACCTTCCCCAATCTCACAAGTGGCCTCCAATGGCCTCTTTGTCTGTATGGTTTAGATTAGATTAGATTACTTACAGTGTGGAAACAGGCCCTTCGGCCCAACAAGTCCACACTGACCCTCCGAAGAGCAACGCACCCAGACCCATTCCCCTACATTCACCCCTGACTAATGCACCTAACACTACAGGCAATTTAGCATGGCCAATTCACCTAACCTGCACAACTTTGGATTGAGAGAGGAAACCGAAGCACCCGGAAGAAACCCACGCAGACACGGGGAGAATGTGCAAATTCTGTTCAGACTGGGGCACACTTATTTCATATTGGTATCCCAGGATGCTTTGGCAGCCCATGCTTAACTCTTTCTGCCCTTATGTCTTTGGGTAACTCTAGAGCCAGGATGCACAAGAATCATAATTAATGGTCTCTTGATTAACATACACGGTTACACCAAATGACCAGAGTGATCTGCAAGCAACATATAGAAAAGTCCACAAGACATCACATTTGGTCCTGGGAAGTGTCAAGTCCATTGCAGATTACCGTCTTCAAGTTGTCTCAAAGATTTGAGCAAGAGGTGAAGCGAGGTGTTTGACACTGCTTATGTAGTAGCAACACAAATGGTAGTCAGAAGCAGCAGAATGATGCCAGAAAGACTTTCTGCCCGTCACACAAATAGGTCATGGGTAGCTGAATTTCTGTGCCAGTGTGATGCCGGATATATGGACCATATGTCCCAAAAACTGGCAGTCTATTTCAAATAACATGTCCCTTCAGCTATTCACAACAGGCAAGGTACTGTCCATACTTATCCAGTCAGTGGTTGCAAGACTCAAAACAACTTCAATACTAGATATGATTATGAGATTAAACAGCATTAGTTAAACAACCCTTAGTGTGCTAAGCAGTACACTAACAAATTTAAGATTATCAATTGGACTTGCAGTGTGGCACACGTTTACTTGAAAGCTACATATATAAAAACACAGACCCTTATTGAATACGGACAGAACAAGTACACGATTTCACCTGTTTCAAGTTAATAAATAGGAGACATCCATTCTCTGGTTCATGGCTCATGACAAAGCCTTGACCAATCAGAACCATGCTGTCGGGTTTAATTTCAAATAAAGCTTGGTGATTAACCGTCAGTCATCATCTAACTGGTACATTCTCCATGGCAAAGCCTCCCCAGTCAGATTCCACTTGCTAACCAATCAGCTCTTCTACAGTGTAAAAATGTTGTTCCCGTTCACATCGATCTGTGAGTGCAAGATAACAAGCTTTGACGAAGAGTGTATTTTTTCCAGCAATATTCTAGAACACAGATCAACCAGAAGAGAATCAATTGAGCATTGCTTTGTCCGTTGCTCAAGGTGTTTCATGATAAAGGATTTGAATTTAGATCATGTAGATATCAGTCACGATCACCATAGATCCAAGAACAAGTCACTAGCTTACAAATTTGTAGAGGAAATGGAAAGGGAAGGGAAAAGGAATTGAAATAAATCATCAGTACAAAATGCTGATGCTGGAAGAGTATTTCAGATCTACTAAACTAATGGAAGGTAACTGCAATAATGATGTGTTTTCTGGAAATCTCATTTCAGACCTGTGAATGGAAGAAATCCCATTATTCACTGTTTGTACTATATACTAGCAGCCCCAACAACATTTATCCTCAGGGTAGATCATTTTACTGAAGGAAGGAAATAGAACTCGAGAAATAGGAACTACTTGGATTAAATTACTTGTTCACAAGCTTCATGCAGATGCCTTGGTATATGTGAAAAAGAGCAAAGGTGAGGAGAACTGACACTTAATATTCATTTTAAAAACAGTGGTATAATTTGTGTTCACAGCTAGTTAGATTTTGGAAGGTTTTCCCTCTCTGAGTGTTGGTTTCATTTACGGCTGGAACTGTCAACTTTAAAAGTTATCTCCTATATTGATAAACTGCTTTGGGAATTAGCATATACAAAATGAGATTAAAGGGTACCATGGATTAGTGCAATTAATGCAGTAGGGGATAGTAGAGATGTAGCATTATCACTGGGTTGGTCATTCAGAGACTCAGATTAACAATCCAGGAAAACACGTTTAAATCCTGCCGCGGCAGATGATGGAACTGAGGTTCAATTTTTTTTTCATTCATTCACACAATGAGGGCGTTGCTGGCCAAACTAGCATTTATTGCCCATCCTTAATTACCCAGAGGGCAGTTAAGAGTCAACCATATTGCTGTGGGTCTGGAGTCACATGTAGGCCAGACCAGGTTAGGATGGCAGATTCCTTCTCTAAGGGACTACTGACAATGGATTCATGTCATCATTAGATCTTACTTCCAGATTTTGCTGAGTTCAAATTATACAATCTGTGGGATTTGAACCTGGGCCTCCAGAACATTACCTGGCTCTCTGGATTAACAGTCTAGCAAAAATATCACAAGACCATTGTCTCCACTGAATTCATACATGAAGAATGGAAGATTGCTCTCAGTAAAGACAACTATGAAACTAACATCATTGATTATTGTAAAATTCCATTGGGTTCACTAATATCCTTTAGGGAACAAAATCTACCATCCTCGTCTGGTCTGACTTACATGTGACTCCAGATCCACAGCAATGTGGTAGTGTCTTAACTACCTTCTGAAATGGCTCAGCAAGTCATTCAGTTTAGAGAAATTGGACACAGGAAACAAATGCTCATCTTACCAAATAATAATAAAGCTAAAAGTGAGAGCTACCTATTCTGACCCTTTCCCACAACAGATAAGCTTGTCCTATCTGTCGGATATTGTATTAGGGTTCAAAGACTTGATTGAAACTCCAAACTCAATTTCAAAAGGAAGGGTGAATTTCACTAATTCAAGACTACATTGCTTATGTTTATACATCAGACATTTTCCTCATTGAATATACATCAAAAAAGTTGCTTGATAGATTAAAGGATGTACTAAAGAGTCATTCAAGGACGTTTGCCAATTAGAAAAATATGATCATGCGACAAGAAAGCTCCTAAGGGACGGGTATCTGTGCAACATCAAGAGCTGACATTGGCGGTTTCCCAAGGAAATTTCTTTTTCACACAAATACATTGAAAGAAACAAGGTTAGACTGTCTGATCAGTACAACACTGGAAGGTTTCCAATCTAATGGTTTCCAATAAACCTGAACATATGGTAAATATGATATTGGTGAAACAGCTTCGTAAAAAAAACAAGCACAGACTAAAGGTCAGAATTCCAAAGAAAAAAGTCTTCCCTTGCTTTAAGCTGCATCCTGTCAATCCCCACCAATCCTTACATTTGTCTCACTGCCACTTTAAATTAGAGAGGGAAGTACTAATATATCTGAATACATATTGCTAATTTTTCAATTTGTCCCACAGCATTGGACCATTCTGCCTCACCTCCATTATAATTTTCCATTCACTTTAATGTCAAATGCATCTGGCTCGGGAGAGTCTGTCCACTGGAACAAAAGTTTTAATTACTCAGAATGTCTAGATTCTATTTCTTACGTGCTGGGAACTTTGCTGGAGCTACAGGTGAAAAAGTGAACATTCCTAAAGTTAATAAAATGGAATTGGTAAAGTCACCATAGCCTTAGTAGACCATAAGGCTGCTCTCTCATTAGAGAGTCACCACATCTCAGGGGAGAGATTGAGAAGGAGAATCCTTCATGGTAACCTCAGGCGTGCAGGAATTAAATTCATGCTGTTGGCATCACTCTGCATTGCAAACTATTTGTCCAGCCAACTGACCCCCAAAATGGAATAAATAGTTTTAAGGACAGAAATGTGTCAAGAAAGAATGAGTAGCTCTTTGCGTAGCTCTCCTGTCTCTGTGCCAAAAATGTCTTGAGTTCAAGTCCTGCCTGAGGACTGGTCAGTGATGAAAGGGTCCAGCCACTGCTGCAGGAAAGCTATGGGGATTAGTGCCTGGATAAATGGGCGGAGTTAATGGCAGGTAGAGTTTGGAGGTGTGATCAACCAGCCCTATGGTGATCCAGTGTAACATGGGCAAAGAGAAAGGAAGGTTATTAATATGACATTCTGACCCAATGAAACTACACCAACCCTTTCACCAGTCAAGGAGGCTCTATTTTCATTTTAATCTGAACTTCTTGTTTCTTTCTTCATACTTACCAACAATCTTATTTCCTAACCACACATCCACCTGGCTTTGTAACACTTTGACTCTGCATCTCAGACTTTCCAGGATCATGTGCCCACATTTTTATTGTAGGATTATGGCTGCTCACATCAGTTGTAATTATTATAACTAATGTTTCCTTCCTATCGGAAAGATGTTGAGAAACTTGAAAGGGTTCGGAAAAGATTTACAAGGATGTTGCCAGGGTTGGAGGATCTGAGCTACAGGGAGAGGCTGAACAGGCTGGGGCTGTTTTCCCTAGAGCATCGGAGACTGAGGGGTGACCTTATAGAGGTTTACAAAATTATGAGCAGCATGGATAGGATAAATAGGCAAAGTATTTTCCCTGGGGCAGGGGAGTCCCAGAACTAGAGGGCATAGGTTTAGCATGAGAGGGGAAAGATATAAAAGAGACCTAAGGGGCAACTTTTTCACGCAGAGGGTGGTACGTGTATGGAATGAGCTCCCAGAGGAAGTGGTGGAGGTGGTACAATTGCAACATTTAAGAGGCATTTGGATGGGTATATTAACAGGAAGGGTTTGGAGGGATATGGGCCGGGTGCTGGCAGGTGGGACTAGATTGGGTTGGGATATCTGGTCGGCATGGACAGGTTGGACTGAAGGGTCTGTTTCCATGCTGTACATCTCTATGATTCTATAATTCCATGATTCTATCAACTAATTGTTATAAGTGCAACACTTACAATACAGGAAATACCCAAAATGCTTGACGAGATGTGAAAAATATTTGAAAATGTAGACATGGGGGAAAGCAAAGTGACCACCAAAAATTTAAGAGTCGGTTTTGAAGCAGAAAAGCAAAAAGTGTAAGATAGAATGTTCCAGGACAAGAGTGTACCAACAGACAGTAAGACTGCAGCTAAAAAAGGTGGGGGTGTGTGGGAGAAGAGAAAGGATGGAAAATGGGAGCAGAAGAAGGCCATTCAGTCTAGTGAGCCAGCTCTGTCGTCAATAAGATCATGGCTGGTCATCTACTCCACCTTAGTGGAAGTCACTTGTATTTAGAAATCTGTTGAACAATTGGGCTTCCATAATCCTCTGGGGTAGGGAATTCCAAAATTCACCACCTTCCGAGTGAAGAAATTCCTCCTCATCTCGTTTTATCACTCATGACCTACCCCTTATCCTGAGATTATGTTTCTTGGTTTTAGACACCCAACCAAGGAATACATCTTATTTAGATCCATTCTGTGGATGGGAGGAAATCTGAACAAATAAAAGCAATTGGTGCATACAAACTCATCAGGCTAAGTCTACAAATGCAAGGTCAAGCTGAGGTTATGGGTAATTTATAAGTGAACACATTGAAACTGATGCCAATCCACATTAGGAGGATGGAAGGAAATAGGGAAATATAACTTATTACAAGACAGGAAATAGCTGGAGAAGTTATATAAAGCTTTCAATTTGTACAGATAGCTTTCCTATAACACCGTAGTTGTGTTCTAGCGAAACCTTGCTTAATAGAAAGTCGCTTAATAGAAATAACGGGGCCTATGGGAAAAGTAGGGTTATGGGTAGACCGGCAAAAAACATCCCTCACAATCGCTCAAAAATCATCCAAAAGCCTAACACAAAGTATAGCACAGCCTGACTGAAGGTTGAATTCCTATTTATTAACGAAACAAAAGTGAATTTAATGCAGTACATTTAAAAAATGTAAGAAAGCTGTTCTGTCAGCAGCTGACATTGGTGCATACGCAGAATGGCACGAAGACCGGTATGGGATGAAACGCGCAAACTGATCCCCACTGAAATCGCGCTATTACGAACAGAGGTAAGCATTCTCGAAAATATTGTTCTCTCATTTTTCAGTGGCATTATAGTCAAATTGCGCTGCTGGAACGTGCGTTATTACAGAATTACCTGTAAAGAGTAAAAACAACAAGATATTAGCAAGGAAACAGTCTCTAGGTGATGAAGTTGTGGATAAATAAAGTATGTTGAAATTAAAAGTACACAAGTACAGAGAAGCTAAGCACAGTCAAAGAGTTACCAGACATTAGGAATATGACACGTGTGAGGTTGCAAAATTGTATAGAGGACCCAAGATTTAACAGCTTTGGATGTGCCACATCAGTGAAGAGAAAAATCTTTTCCTCATCTTGGACTTGATCATACCTAACCAGTTGAACAGCACAATGATGGCTGAAGGAATCCTGGGTGTTATCAGTGATCATACGCTGAATTGGACAAATCATGTAAACACAGCAGGCCAGAGACTAGGAGTCCTGCAGCAAGTCATTTGCCTCCTGACTCCTCAAAGCCTGTCCAACAACAACAAAGCACACGTCAGAAATGTGATGGAGTACTACCTACTTGCCTGGATGAGTCCATCTCCCACACTCAAGAAGCTTGACACCATCCAGGACAAAACAGCCTGCTTGATTGAAACTACAATCCATAAACAAGATATTACATTCACAAGAAGTCCACTGATGTCCAGTAGCAGCATTATGTACTATCTACAGAATGCATTGCAGAAATTCACCAAAGATTCTTAGACAGCACCTTCCAAACCACGACCACTTCCATCTAGAAGGACAAAGGCAGCAGATACATGGGAATACCACCATCTTCAAATTGCCCTCCAAGCCACTCACGATCCTGACTTAGAAACATACAGTTGTTCGTTCACTGTCATTGGGTCAAAATCCATCAGGGCATTGTGAATCTACCCATGGCAAATGAAGTGCAGCTGTTCAGAAATGCAACTCAACTCCACCTTCACAAGGGCCACAAGAGATGGGTAATGAATGCTAAGCCAGCCAGTGATGATTATCTCCTGTGAATGAATAAAGAAGCTAGGGATGGGCAAATAATGGTGCCAAGCCAGTGATGTCTGCATCCCTGAATGAATAGAAGAAAAATTGTGACAGAATAGTAAATTTCATTTCAAAGTTGACCCCAAGCCAGAGAGTCAAAGCAGGGTTAGGCAGAATTGGCACAGGCTGTACCCTGGGCTGTTCACTAGCTGCCTTAGTGCTCATTCCCTCTGAGCCTTCCTGGATGCTCCCAGAATCCTTGCCTTGCCTTGCCTTGCCTTGCCTTTTTGCAGAATACACTTCAGCCAAAATTATCAGGCTTACAGTACTTCTATGTGGCCTTGTCATTTAGTGCAGACAAAAAGTCAGGAAGACTATCTTGGTCGTTAGTATTGTTCAGTCACATCCATACAGATAGCCTTCAGCCAGAGCCTCCCAGCACAGTGTGTCAAGGGAATCCTCTGATACATGAAAGGGCTGGGATATAGTCAGTCAATCTCTCAGTGTGATCAGAGTCAGGATGTTCTCCTTGTGGGGCCCAATGTAAGGTAGCTCACCACCCATTCTGACTCTTCCTGCCCGATCGTGGGCTATTTCCTCCTGGAATGAGGGAAAGGAAGATATTAAGGGTAATGAAAGTGGATGGTGCAGTTGTTAACACTGGTGCAGTTAAGAGACAGACAGGGTGAGGTGTGCCAAACACGTGAGTGGTTAGTACAGAGGGTATGCAGAGCGCGTATGTGGGAGAATTAGGCAGGTGACAGCAAGTGAGGGAAGATGCTACAAGCAACAGTGAGACTGTTGGAGCATGAATCTTGGAGGCTTTTCACACTGAGAGTATGAAGTAGCAGACAGTGGATGGTGTCACTTATGTTGGCAGAGTATAGAGGTCATTGCTTCACTGCTGGGTATTCCTCCTGACAGATGAGACTACAATGATCTGGGTTTTAACCTGAGAGGAGGTTGACAGGCTCGTATGGTATGGCATTCTCTGCCAGTTCTGGGTGAAGAGAATGTTCCTGCTGTATACTACCTGCCCCCCCCCCCGAGGATGTCAAGAATAGGTGCCTGTATAGTGGGGGCACCAATTTCCACTTATTTGCCATGTTTGGGGCAAATGTCATGGACTGTGCAGGGCAAAGCTGGACTGACTGTGTTTATGCAGATGCACAATGGTCTTTGAAAGATGGCACGGGCACCCTGGATGCCAAGATACCCTGGCAGTGGCGAGTTTTTCTGGCTACAGCAAGTAGTAGAATCCAGCTAACATTGGAAGAGAAGGGTAGATAGTTAATTATATGGAAACGGAAATTGCTGGAAAAGCTCAGCTGGTCTGGCAGCATCTATGGAGAGAAATCAGAGTTAATGTTTCGGGTCCAGTGACCCTTCCTCAGAACTGAACCCAAAATGTCAACTCTGACTTCTCTCCACAAATGTTGCCAGACCAGTTGAGCTTTTCCATCAATTTCTGTTTTTGTTTCTGATTTACAACATCCGCAGATCTTTCAGTTTTTAGGTAGTTAATAAGATGGGTTTGGGACAATAGCACAAGAAAACATGTTCGACCTCACTGAGAGAAATCCTCCATGAAAAAGGGGATAAAAATGACACGTTCCTAAAAAATGATAAGATTCATCTCAGCACATAATTCCTCTTTAGAATACACTCAAGCAGAAACTCTCACATAGCGTATGCAGACTTCACAGCTTATATTTTTACAATGGAGAATGGATGCTGATGTAAAAGCATTCGAGATACATGATATCTTTCGGTGCATTTTTATTGTTCACTAAAGGACAGCTTCCACAGGACAGAGGACAGCTGTGCACAGCTTTTAACAGCATAGCCCTCAACCAATAGTACCAATGATACCCAAGATGTGGCATCATATTTTGGTTTGCTTATGCTATACTCAGATGCTATCTTAATTCAGGAAAACTCATATCAAACTATAATAGCTGTTTTGCATTCCCTAGCTAAAAAAACATTAATTAGTTGTCACAGAATTCATACCAGCTCAGTATTATTCATTTGTTTATGTAATCTTTTATGAGTACACATTTTATAATTCTTTACATCAGTGGAGAAAAATTAGCTTCATAGTTCAAAAAATGTAAAAGTTTATTTAGAAAAACATACTGACAAAAATGCAAGTTTCTTTTCCTCTGGCTTAAATTAAACTAGATGCAAAATAATAGAGATAAAATGCATATATTATACATGCTCCAAAACAGCCATGGTACTGGGATAATGGTAAAAAATATTTTTCAAAACCCAGAAGAATCCACAAATATTTACAACTTAGAGAGAACCTGTTGAGGGAGAAACCCAAGGAGTAAATTCTGATTGCTTTAAAATTAGGTGGAATAATGGGATGAGAGTTCAAAATATTAACTATTGAGAAAGAAAGCTCAGCTTTTGAAGGAAACCAGAGATAAAGCATGATGAGCATCAGCAACAATCTTTGAGTCACAGTAATAAAGACGAGTTTAGGTTTATTCAAATCCATTGAAATTTGCACTGATCTCAGACAGGTACCACTGGACTTTTTTTTAAACCTTTGATTCTACCTCTCTGAGTTCTCCTAATGGATTCAAAACCTCTACAAATAAAAAACAAGTCATCAGGTGAAGAGTTCAGAGCTGGAAGTATGCATACAATCTATACCAAAGTTAGAGCAAGTAGGAGCCATGCCTATAGTTTAACTGATCAGCTATTAGATTATCTGATGCAGAGATTTTGTGGGAGATAGTAACATAAACTGTGTAGTGACCAATCATTTAAAAAGCCAAGAACCTTTAAATTCAAATTTATGCAAAATGAACAAGAATACTATGAGCAATGTCCAAACAATATTTAGCACACTTATACGTAACTCCTTTGATTGACTGAATCGTGAGAGCTTGAGAATGATCATTCCACTAGCTTATGGGGTCACAGTTGGTAGTATTTATCACAGACAGAAGTTCAGGGTTCAAGTCCAATTATTGTACAGATAAGTATTTAACCTAGGCTGACAATTCAATTCAGTAATAGAGGGGCACTGCATCGATAAGTGCAATTGGTCAGAAAGACATTTTCAAATAAGGCTATGCACTGCCAAGCAAAATAGAATTAATTGTTACATGGCAATGTTCAAAGAGTTCTAAACAACAACATCCCTCAATTGACACCATAAAAGTTGAGTTGTCTCTTAATCAGTGCATGCCCCTCACCACAAGCAGCAAAACATTGGATAGGCAACCAACAGCATCTATAGCCACAACAGAACCACTTCCAGCAGGTACAGGTAAGCAGCTCATCACAAATAACCAATAAATATTAATACATATGTTAGCTTACAACTGCAGGGTCAACTAATATTTAATCATTAACATGCAATGTGTCCCAACTTGTTGCTATCATACACCATCTCATTCTCTGCTAGGTTTGGTTTGATTGGTGTCTGGCATTGATCGTCTGGAAGCAATATCCTGCTCTGTCCAATTTTGTACTTGAGTGACAAGAAGGTATGGAAATGAATTACACTACAACATAGAAACACTGCATTCAATGACCTATGTGTTTCTGACCCATCCAAGCTGCTTCCTATTCTATTTATTTAATCTCAACCTATTGACATAGTCTTCTATTCCTTTCCCACTTATGCCTCTGACTCATTTCTATCATTCTACCCTCTCTACCAACATTAGAATCAGGTCACCTCTAAATCCTTTTTCTTGAAAAAAAGAGCCTGAGCACGTTAAGTCTTTTCTGATCGATGTACCTTTCAAATCTGGTATAGCCTTTTATCTTGACTCTGGATATGCCTCAATGCTGCTTCACAGTTTGACCAGAGTTCTATGCAAATTTAACATACATTCCCTGGTTTTCAATTCCAATGTTTTAGGAATGAATCCCAGAGCTTTGTGTATGCATTTATGGCTTTGTTAGCCAGTGTTGCTATTTCTAATGATTTATGTATCCATTCTCCTTTGCTCCTCTTCCTTATTTAGATTCTTTACTTTTCAAGTAGGTGACCACATTATTCCTCCTGCCAAAAATGCATTAGCTCAAATATTTGTATTTATTTAGCAGCTTTGAAAAAATGCCATAAGCCATTTTAGAGCAGCATTATCGAGAGCCATTTGAGGCCACCTTACAATCAGTTATATCAAAATTCATGAAGCCCAGGAACAACATGGGAATGTAGAACCAAATTCATTCTCCTAATTTCGTTCCAAATATTTTAGTACTGATGGTTGCCAGGGTTACTGTTGGATTGTGTCATTCCAGGTGAATAACATAAACAGGAAGCTTGTTATTTGTCCCTTGTTTTAGTCTACTTGGCTGATTGTCAGGAGCACTGAGAAGAGTATCTGGGATCCCTAAGGAAAATGTAATAAATTTCATGCTTACAACTGTTCACCTCTGGGTGGCAGGTCCATTGATATGTCGTCCATTGAGAACTAAGATTCTTCAGAATCAAGTTTCTGGTAAATCTGTAAACTCGCAAACACATAGGGTAAGATACCTTTGGCTGTAGCAGCAACAGAAAATTATCTGTATTTGTTATTGAGAAATTATGTAGCCCAAGCTAGTTAAACCCCAATAGCACACTCACTCATCTTGAAGATCTGTTACCTTTTGCTCTTGCCAAATTCACTTAAATTCTTCAGCTTAAGGGGCGATGGTGGGGTGGGGAGTGGAAGGCGGCAGTGTTAAGACCAAAAGACATAGGAGTGGAAGTAAGGCCATTCGGCCCATTGAGTCCACTCCGCCATTTAATCATGGCTGATGGGCATTTCAACTCCACTTACCTGCACTCTCTCCGTAAACCTTAATTCCTTGCACGATCAAGAATTTATCAAAGTCTGCCTTGAAGACATTTAATGTCCCGGCCCCCATTGCGCTCTGTGGCAATGAATTCCACAGGCCCACCACTCTATGGCTGAAGGAATGTCTCCTTATTTCCGTTCTAAATTGACCAACTATAATTTTAAGGCTGTGCCCACGGGTCCTAGTCGTCCCACTTGATAGAAACAACTTCCCAGCATCCACCCTTTCTAAGCCATGCATTATCTTGTAAGTTTCCATTAGATCTAGGTGTTACATTTCCAGTGTTTGCTGCATGCACTAATTGCACATGTACTCTAGCCACTACAACGTTTGAAGAGATAAGGCAGGGAGAAAATCTCTTGTGAAGTATCTAAACATGCAAAGGCAGTGTTGATTATTCATTCTTTGCCATGATTAACTGCAATTGCAGCAAGCAGAGATACTGGAGAGTCATATAAGGTTCAATAAGATGGATAGTCTACCTTAAAAGATTCTGTTGCTTGGCTGAATAGTTCTTCAGGAGAAATCACTGATTGTGCACCTAAACATTTTGCAATTGAACTATGGCTAAATGTCGATTCTTTTTCAAAGTGTATTGCTTGTGAGGAATAAAGCATTGCATTAGAATGTAGCTAAAATGTGAATGACTGGCATTATATTTGTTTTTTCAAAAGGCTTATAAGCAACTTGTTATGCTATCTCAGTATTGATTGATTTATTGTTGTCACATGCACCTCTAAGGTCACTCCTTAACTTACCAGGGACAAACATCCCAGCTTCTCTTTATAACTCAAACCCTTGATTAATTCACTAAATTACTCAATTTGACCTTAGTGTCTAATTCAGGTCAAAAGAATATGCATGTCAAGTTATTTTCAATAACAAGAAAATAACTATGTATTGTAATCAAAATGTTTTTAACACATGACAAAAATTAAATGAGACAAAATGATAAACTATAAGTGTATAACTTAAACTTTACCCTTTTAAAAATTCCTTTTCACGCATACATACAGTCTCACAGGACAAGGCATTAATATTATGGTGAGACAAAACACGAATAACAGAAGTCCAGTTTGATAATACAGATTAGATTAGATTAGATTAGATTACTTACAGTGTGGAAACAGGCCCTTCGGCCCAACAAGTCCACACCGACCCACCGAAGCGCAACCCACCCAGGCCCATTCCCCTACATTTACCTCTTCAACTAACACTACGGGCAATTTAGTATGGCCAATTCACCTAACCTGCACATTTTTGGATTGTGGGAGGAAACCGGAGCACCCGGAGGAAACCCACGCAGACACGGGGAGAATGTACAAACTCCACAGGGAGTCGCCAGAGGCGGGAATTGAACCCGGGTCTCTGGCGCTGTGAGGCCACAGACTTTACTGAGTTGTTCTCTTTCGCATCCTTTTGACACTGTTGATGACAAGAGGTTGTAGGTGTTTGGATTCTGAGTGTCTCATTCACTGGTTGAGGATTCACCCTTTCAGTGTCTTTGAAGGTGGTTTCCCCTTTCAGCAGGGGCCTTGGCAATAAAGCAGATTACAGAGGAAAGATGAAGGAGAGCAATGAACTACTTCTTCATACAGAAGGAAAAGAAATAACACTTTCTCTTCACAACCTGATTGTTTCTGCAGCATTGACCATAGACAACAATATAGCCACCTGCCTAGAACCGTTCAAAAGATTGCTACTACAGTGAGCACTCTTGAATCCAAACAGCTAATATAAAATGAAAAGACAATCAGAAGACTCAGGGCAGAATTGCTGATTTCTCTGGACCGTGCCCTTACTGCTCTAATCAAACTCTATATATAACTGACAATGTGTTCCAGTAACCTATCTTTAAAACTGCAAAATCTGGTTACATAGTGTCCTTGGTTTGAAGGTCCAAAAAGAGGTGATCTTTACACTTCTATAAAGAAGTTAAAAATACTTGTTGCAACATACCAAGTGTTGATTAACAAGAGAAGAGTTGATCATCCCTTTTCACCTGGTTCTAATATCATCAAAGGGTAAAGAATACTAAGGAAAAAAAATGTTGTGGGAACAAATAAATGCAATATGCAAGCTAAAAGCCGAAGTGACAATATAATGCAGAATTTCTTGATTAAAAGGTTACCAAAAGAGTTTTATAAATGTGTTTAGCTATAAGACTGGAAGAACAGAGGGATGCATTTATGGGATGTGCTTTCTGAACGTTATAGAGAAAAAAATGTTAGAAATATTCTGCAGCATTTAGGGAACAATTCACAGGACCATACCTTGGACCTTTCCTCAGCTTTTAATCATGTAGTCATAGACAAATTAATCACAAAGCACTAAAGATAGCCAGCCTATCATGCCAATCCTGCCTCTTTGGGACTGTAATCCTATTAGATATGCTGAGTTTATCACTATTCCTTTTTGGTTTGGAACTATAAATTGAAGTTACGAGTTGAACTTTGAACAATTCCTTGTTTTAAAGGAGAAGGAAACAAAGTCACATGTTATCTGTGGGAACTGGCCAGGAAAGTAATGCAACTTAATTACTGATCCAAGAACACTGTAATTGAATCAACGCTGACTGGTTGCAATGTTCAGGGATGGCAGCTGGTTGGATGTTGAATTGGTTAAATAAGGGAGGACTGACACTAACCAGCCATCCAAAAAGCATATTGATTTAAAAGGAGAATGAACCAGTTCTGACAGGGTTTTAAGCTGGGAGCAAGGTTATTGAAGCATTTCTGGACTGGCTGATCTGTTTTGCTCTCTCTAGTTTTCTCTCCAGTCATCAAATTGTTGAATGTTCTGAGAAAGGAATCCCAGTTTATAAGTACATATTTCTTGGAGACAGCTATAATTTGCACTGAATGCTGACTTTGGAATTTGAACAAGATATATACCTCTACATGTCTGTGAACAACTCATTGTCTATGAATGTCATGAAGGAATCATATTCATTGTTTGAAACTGTTTAATTGAACTGACAAATTCCAAATCTTTTATTTGGTTTTGACTAATCCCTTTACTATGTCTGTCAGTCATTCTGTATGATTGGAGGTTATGAGAAAAAAAAGATTGGGTTTAGATTGTAGACATTAATCATATTAATCAGATTAGGAAGGCAGTTAGCTTCATTGGCTGGACAGCTGTTCAGATGCAGAGTGATGCCAACAGTATTCCCACACCAGCTGAGGTGACCATGAAAGACTCTCATTGTCAACTGTTCTCATCACTGGGGGGATAGGGACCCTCAGATTAAAGCATCACCAGTCATCTCTTGCTCATGAATCAGCAGCCCCAGTGTCAGTTAAGACAATGGCAACTTTACCTTTATCGATTATTATTTTACTTTGTTGTTTATCTTTGTTCTGCTGAAGGTACATTATTAGTAATAAATTATTAACTTTTGTTTTCAGTCATAAACTTGGTATCTAACACATCCATTATTTGAAAGTCTGGTTAGGAATAATTGGGCAATTTTGAGGGGTCATTAAAATATTTTAATTTCATTGTGTTGTGAATCCAGTGATATTGAGGGTGATTTGGTTTGATTTGCTATATGTGTCGTAGCACGTTTGGTCCAATTTCCTTGCAATTTCCCCTGCAATTTTCCCATTGCATAGCCCTGCAATATTTTCAATTAACAGTATTTTTCCAATGTTTAGCAACTAATTTTACTTTACAGATTATTTCAACTAAGATGCACAATGTTGCATATGTGTAATATAGCATTTCAACTTGTACTATGTTTTCTGAGTGAGAATGTCCAAAGAGACCTAAGTCTGGCTTTAACACAGATTCTTAAGGGAAACTATGACTCATAGAATTATACAAGATAGAAACAGACCCTTTGGTCCAACTCATCCATGCAGATCAGTTATCCTAAAATGATCTAGACCCATTTGCTAGCATTTGACCCATATCCCTGTAAACTCTTCCTATTCATTTATCCATCCAGATGCATTTTAAATGATGTAATTTTACTCACTTGCAACACTTCCTCTGGCAGTTCATTCCATGCATGCACCACCCTCAGGTCCCTTTTAAATCTTCCCCCTCTCCCTTTTAACCTATGTTCCCTCTAGTTTTGGACTCACCTATCCTGGGGAAAAAATGGCAATTCACCCTATGCTTGCCCCTCATGATTTTATAAAGCTCTATAAAGTCACCACTCAACCTCCTAATCTCCAAAGAAAAGAAAGCTCCAGTCTATTCAGCCTGTCCCTATAGTTCAAACCTTCCAATCCTGGCAACGTCTTTGTAAATCTTTTCTGCACCCTTTCAAGTTTAACAACATCCTTCCGATAGAAGGGAGGCCAGAATTTAACACAGTATTCTAAAAGTGGCCTCACTGATGTCCTGTACAGCTGCAACGACATCTCAACTCCTATAATCAATGCACTGACCAATGAAGGCAAGCGTACCAAATGCCTTCTTTACCACCCTGTTTACCTGTGACTGCACTTTCAAGGAATTAGGAGCGTGCACTCCCTAACTACCTAGCTCTCTTTGTTTACCAACACTCCCCAGGGCCCTACCATAAACTGTATAAACCCTGCCCTGGTTTGTCTTTCCAAAATGCAAGATCTCACAAGACCACCTTCTGCTATTACTCGGCCCATTGGCCCATCTGTACAAGGTCCCATTATACTCTGAGGTAATCTTCTTCACTGTCCACTACACTTCCTAATTTGCTGTCATCTGCAAATTTACTAACCATACCTCCTATATTCATTTCACATCATTTCTTTCACTGGAAATTGTTATTTTCAGGAACACTGACTCCCAGGTTTTTAAACATCAAATTGCTAGGGCCAGGCATTCACGCTCAGATTAAAGTACGGATGGGGAAAGGAATTCATGAAAGTCAAAAAAGCCAAACCTGAGAATGATCAGAATATAACAATATAAGATTGTAAGGTTCAGTGGATCATTTGCTTTCTGAGCAGGACACAGTGATAATAAATAATTTGCATCAATTATGAAGCACAAACACTGTTCATTTCCAGTGCCATGTGTACAGCATTATACTGCCAGTCTTCCAAACTTGAAAATGATACAGTAAGGGACATTATCCTGACATGGTGACCCAATACCACTAGCCTACACTGCTGTAAGTTATTTAAATTTGGCAGCACGGTGGCTGCGTGGTTAGCACTGCTGCCTCACAGCGCCAGGGTCCCAGGTTCAATTCCAGCCTTGGGTGACTGTCTGGGTGGAGTTTGCACATTCTCCCCTTGTATGCGTGGGTTTCCTCCGGGTGCTCCGGTTTCCTCCCACAATCCAAAGATGTGCAAGTCAGGTGAATTGGCCATGCTAAATTGCCCATAGTGTTACGTGCATTAGTCAAAGGAAATGGGTCTGGGTGGGTTACTCTTCGGAGGATCAGTGTGGACTGGTTGGGCCGAAGGGCCTGTTTCCACACTGTAAGTAATCTAAATTGGAAGAGGTTTTGGGTTTCACTATTTTGCATAGAAATACAGGAGCTAAAAGATATATATTTAAAGCAATTCTGAAAGCAGTCTTTAAAACTATCTCTACATCTGCCATTGAAATCGTGCATTCCCAGCCTTACACTACAAAGCATATTAGGAGGTCACAGGTTCATATGCTGCACTAACCTTCAGGAATAAACCCTTTAGCATGTGCTTTTGGACACTGCCAGATTCTCTGGACCGACATTGACACAGGCAGTGAAGGAGCAACTGTATAACTTAGCACTGTTTGCTTGCATCATTCTGTAAATGGAACTGATAATAATAGTCAAATATATTCTTCGCTCATAGACTCTTTTTGACGGTGGAACAGTCCAGTCAACAATCATGAAATACAATCTCAAGTCACCAGTTTCAATGTGTTTATTTAGTAATAATTTTGTATTCCAAATTCTATTTGTAACATTTCTAATTGCATATTATAACTTATACTGTATACTGCATTACAGGAATAGGCGCTGTGTCAGCACGGATAAGCTTGCCTTGCATAAAGTGTCTTGTTCACCTTCATTTCTTTTTAAAATTCTTCCTCGGTAGTTTGTCAGGTGTGAAGCAAATCAGAAGATACCTATTAAAATGCATCTGCTGTAAAAAATACTGAGATATGTACATATAAATAAACCATACAAGGATGATAATGGGTTTTAGACAACCAGCTCATTCAAATAAAATCAGATATATACAAGTTTACAGCTTTTTATTATTATTATCTACAGTCTAGAGCTCCATGGCTAGCATTGCAAATTCTATTCAGCACTGCTTAGCATAAAATGGCCTTTCTTTTTCTGCTTGAAGATAATTAACAAACTGAAGAAAAACTCTAATTGCATAAGTGTCAGATGTGTTGGTTATATGTTTCATTTGGTTGGGCTTCTATTACGTGTTACTTTGAGAAATAAACTTTTGAACTGGACTAGGAGATAGTTTGCTTCCTTTGGAATCAATTGCAAATTGCTTTTCTGCATTTAAAGGGAAGATTTAAAAAACTGGAAGGGCTGAGCAGATCTCTGGTAGAAATGGTTGAAGAGGCACTGTTGTTAGGTCAATAATTGCCTGCTGACACTTGAACGCAGAAATACAAGCTGGACCCACTGCATGAAGATCCTGACAAAAGTCTACTGCTGAACCTCTGAGGTGCTGACAAACTTGATGTATATTTCCACTATCTTTTCTCGTTGTACTTTAGTACTGGATTGTAGTTTTTTTCTTGACAACAGTGTTAAATTTTAATTGATGTGGCACTAGACATCCTGGTTAATAAATTGCATTTGCAAAAAAAATTAGCCTCATTAACAAATCACTTTGTTGATAGGATCGGGGGCTGGTAGGCTCCCAATGGAGCTTCCAATATGATGCTGAATGTGCATCTTCCAGTTGTGAATGATGTTTTGTTTTCAGCCAACAGAAGTAATATGATAGAGGCTCATGTCTCCCCCATTCTCCCCGTATGAAATCAAGGTTTTTAAATCAGGATCTGAAGAAGAGTTCTTTACTATTACATTGCTACTGTCATTAATATTGCAAGTGCTACACTTGTATGTAATTTCCTCACTAAACATGTTCTGTATCAATGTGCCTCAAAATGCCACTAGCTGGACTATTTGTTTGATGGATCTCATCCTGCATCATTTCTTAGGAGATAATTAATTTACAAATTACTCAATAATACTTAAAATTGTATATTCCTCTTACGTTCACAAACACCCAGCGCTCTACCCCTCCAATATGCTCTGAAATCAAATACTTATAAATTTCCTGAACCCTGTAAAACACATCAAATTTATATCCGAATAGACAGAGCTAGGCTGTAATCATACTCTGGTTACTGATTTCAAACAAATCAATAGAGTTATACTACAGACTGACCTCAGTCTGACTGAGACTAAGATACAGTCAAAAATTGAGCTTTTAGTAAATGTTTCAATGCATCACTCCACTCCCTGAGAAATCAATTTCCAAGGCCAGATGAATTAGTGGTAGCATGCACTTTGTAAAATGTTGTGAAATTTTAAATGGAATGTATTTTTATACTGTATTGGAGGGATACTGCCATTTGAGCAAATTCAAACCAGAATGAGTTGACCTCCAGCTCAGAGTATCCAGAGATATTCTGTCAGGTTTTTGTGCTAATGCAGATCTTAAATTGCTTTTCATTGATACAAAAGCAAGTGCACGGTAATGCAGACTTAAAACAGAGTGTCTTACTGTGGTCTTGTTGCACAGTGTACTGGGACTGTCTCTGGATCAGAAGGTCAAGGTTCAAGTCCCACCTGCCCGGAGGTGGGTAATAAGATGTTTGAGCAGGTTGGTTAGAAAATCAGTGTGTGTTTGAAAAAGAGCCTACAGGAATAGTGACAAATACATTTGCAATTTACCTTGTCTTTAATTGCTCAAATTCCATGTCATTTTTATGAGATCAATTCAAAGTCAAACCTCCAGAAATATTATAATCAGGTACAAAATTAAGTGGTAATTTTATTTGATCGTGATGCATGTTGGAGAATGTGACAGCACATTTCTTGTTGAGCACTGTCCCTCCACAGCATACTTGCAAATGCCTTCTAGTGGCATAGTCGGTGGACCATGACTTCAACGAACTAATGCTGTTGACTCAATCTATAAACACCAAAAGAAATGTTTATTCTGATGGCTTCCCTCTAATTGTAAAGTGCAACAGCAGGTTTAGACTAACTCTGTGGAAGTTTCTCATCCCACACACCAAGAGCTCTATATAAATTCCACTCAGCAACTCTCCCTGAAGAGATAAAAAAAGGAAAACAGAAGCACTGAATAATGTCGCTTTCAATCATCATCATAACTCTTATAAAATCAATGTTTCAAGCACTGAATTTAAACAGAGAAATGATTTCTGATCAGAAATGAGAAAAATGAACTGCTTTCAAAATAAACTCTTGACAACAATCACTCAGTAGGTTGAATCATGCATCATCAACTCAACAAATTATCCATGAGAGGTTTCAAAACCCGACCTCTGAGATTCTGGGGCAGAACCAAAAGCATCGACAGGAAGAGGACAATCACCAGGATGGATCCAAATTTAACCTCCTCTGCATTAATCCAAGTTGTTACTCATAGAAGTTTTTCTTCCTCACTAAGATGTTGTGTCCCAGAGCAATCTTAACTCTGCAGTTTAGAATATTTAGGGGTACAACTTCACTATTAGTTAAAGCAATTCTTTAACTTAACTATCATTGGCGTAAAATGATGTCCATTTAACAACATTTGTTTACATACTTGCCTCAAAATATGCTTAAGTTTGTATTTAATGCCAATTGGTTCAAAACATTTATTTAATCGTTTGTATATTCTGGTATTTTCCAGAGACTGGCTTCAAGATATGGAAATGATGCCAAATATACCTCGGTTTGGTTGATGAATTGAGAATACATAAATGGAGGACTGTGCTGGTGAATGGATTACATAGGGACATACAAAGCTCACAAAAGACCACCATGATTCATGGACATGACCCAAGATTCAGAAAATATTGATTTTCCACTCTACATCACGTTACAAAAACGTGAATGGGAATATTATGCAGAATACATTAAACAGGGTAACAGAACGTTGGATGAAGTCACCATATATCTGAAGATTATCACAATATTACACCCAATCTGCATGACAAATGCCTGAGTCTTCATACATGCATTATGGTTTCAGTGCAGTGTCAGGGTCCCGAGGTTCTGATCCAATGAGAGTGCCAGGTTTCCTGAGCACGTGGAACTCCAGGTCGGGTTGCAGTGCTGAGTACACCGGCTTCAGGTTCGACTGCAGGACTGAATACGCAGTCTCCAGACCTGACTGCAGTGCCAGACTGTACAAGTACATGGAACAAACACACCTTGCTGCAGTGATAAGTTCCCTGAGTGTATTCGGCTCTGGTTTTCACCATTGTTCCAACTATCTGAATAGAGGGATTCTGCATCTACCCAATTTACATATATGGCTCTAGATCTGATGCTGTGTCAGGTTCCCAACAAATCTCACTGGGTTATGCATTCAACACACAAATTAGAACAGCAACAATTCTTGCATCAATTGATCCAAGTACATGATCTGCTATTCCCAGATTCTCCACAGTATTCTGCAATGTGCTATGTACATAGAAGTGTTATTTGGGAACAAACAGAATACAATAAGAACAACAAAGGCCACTATGTTCACTGTCAAGACATTTCAACTGAACATGGACCAAAGGCCTTTGGAAATATTAACAAGGGAAAGGGAAAGGGAAATATTAACAAGGGAAAACAGAGTTAACATCAAGAAATACATGCCTGCACTACAACACTTAGTCATGCAGTGTTTTGTTTAAATATAAACATCCAAAAAAAGCAAAACGTTGAGCAGGAGCAATGAAGGATAGAAGCAACACCAGCTGACATGGCTGATTATTGACGTTTTAGGTCACGGATGCTGCGTAGATAAATGAAGTTGGTAATTTGTGCAAAGTAAGGTCCCACAAACAACTGAGGGTTAAATGTTGCTGAGGACACAGGAGGATTTGCCCAGGATCTCTTCTATTCTAATGATCAAACAGACAAAGATGTTGATGAAAGGTAAGCAAACTGAAACATTGGGCGGCAACGTTTGTTCTCCTAGGTGGTGAGCATGAAGACAGAAAGGGTATTAATTAAGCCAGGTTGGGGGACTAACATGGACAGGTGGTACCTGCTGGTAGTCAACCTCTTGGCCTTGCGTCCAAATCCCCTGTCCCTCTCTCCTCGCAATGCCCAATGAGAGAAAGCCCCACCACCTTTATTCCGTGTCCTCTGCAATCCAGGGAGGCTGGACATGCTGTTCCACTTGCAGTCACAGCCACCTTCATAGCGCTGCTGAGCTCAAAAGCTGCTGACCTCTGACTGGCTGGCTGGCTTTGCTGTGTGGGACGTGAGCTTCCTGTCCTGGGGTCTTGATTCCAGTGGAAGGTCCAGCGTGCACCATCCCTGGAAGAGGCAGCACAGGTCTCTCACCAGCTCTCCAGCTGGCAGTCGAGACTCCCCAATACCTCAATAGGATTCTGCCCACTCACTCGGTTTCTCTCTACAAATGCTGCCAGTCCTAATAAGCATTTCCTGTTTCCATTTCAGGGTTTCAACGGCAGCGGTATTTTCTATTAAGCAAGGGCTCACAGTTTGGATGGCATCTCCAGAAATGCAGCAAATCCTCAGAGCAAACATCAGTGCTTTTGTCTTGGAGATGTCTTGAGCAAATAACCCTCTAACTGCCAAGGCATGCAGGTTCCCACTGAGCCAAACTAGCATATGTGAAAGCAAATAGTGCATATATTAGATGGGCAAACATAGGAACAATTTCAGGGCAGTCGATGGGAGCAGAAGGTGCAGTCCCTCAGCTATTTCCATCATTCTTCCTTCCAACTCAAAAAAGAAAATCTGAAATAGAACCGACAGTATGATCTACTTTGTATGTGTGGCCTGCTTAGAAATATTAATATGCTCAATTTGCTTTCCCCTTCTAAAGGGTAAACCTGATAGTAAACAGCTTTCATGATCATACTGAGAACTGGTTTTCTGTCCACCCAATGTGTTGTAACTGTTCAATTAGCTTGGGAAAAAAGCGCATGTACTTAGAAACTAGGAAACAGGTACAGGTGTTGGTACGAATGACTAGAAGAAGTCGGAAAACAAGTAGTAAGTTGTCTCTTCAATGATTTCAAGATGGATACAGTCTTCAAATAGAAAAGATAAAAGACGCATTTACATTCTGTTTCAGTGCAGTGCAGGTTCTGTGAAAGTAATGCCCAAATGAACTTTCTGCTGCTGGTCTCCTGTAAACCAAGTGGATCCACAGAAGAGGTAGTTTCAAAGGCTAACCTGGAAGCCCATGAGAAAACTAGTTTCTATTTCCACTGAAAGGAGGAGCCGGGCTGGTTAATACAGTGAAATGCCATCACACAATATCATCAAATAGTATAAAAACACTTCTAGAACTGCATCAGGAATCCTGTTCATTATAGCTAATTCTCTTTTTTTAAAAATCCAAGTAATAAAAGAAATTTACACTAAGATAGCACCTTCAACGTTATGGAACGTAGCAAGGCACTTCACAAAAGGCAGGAGTGAGGGACAGAAATGGACACCAGGAAGGAGGTGAGGGTCAGAGTATTGAAGGTAACCAAAAGTCATAGCTATAGAGGTAGATTTTCAGGAATCTTCTAAATGTGGAGAGAGATGCAGCAAAGCAGAATGGTTTAATGAGGAAATTAAGCTTTGCCACAAATGGTGGAGGAAAGGAAGGAGTCATATACATTCCAAAGAACAGTGTATGGCGTCTAAGTTCGAGAGGTGTGCGATGAGAGGGGGATGCTCGGGGTGTTGTTCATTATTTGACAATTGTAGACCTGGATTTGTGATTTCAGGGAAATGAGAAACCAATGGATATCACCAAGGATGGAGGCGGCCGTGCTATAACCACGGGCAAGAGGTGACTGTGATAGGAGGTGGCAATGCCAGGACAATAGGGCAAGGTGTGACTGGGATTAGAGGTGTCAGTGTCATGGTGATGGGGTGAGAGGTGACTGGGATTAGATGTGGCAGTGCCATGATAATAGGACAAAGAGGTGACTGGGAACTAGGATTTGATACTGAAGAGAATACAGATGGCAGAATTTTAAATAAACTTCAGTTTGTTAAGGGTAAAACTCAGGACACTGCTAAGAACTTTCAAAATACTACAGAAGCATGGTGGAGACAGGAGTAAAGTTGAGGTGTAGGCAAAAGCGAGGACTGCAGATGCTGGAGATTAGAGTCAAGATTAGAGTGGTGCTTGAAAAGCACAGCAGGTCAGGCAGCATCCGAGGGCTCCTGCCTGAAATGTTGATTTTCCTGCTCCTCTGATGCTGCCTGACCGGCTGTGCTTTTCCAGCACCACTCTAATCTTGACTAAGGTTGAGGCAGAGCCAAGCAGCACTGTGGTGGTGTAACGTTACAGTTTAACAACGGATATGGCATAGTGTTTGAAAGTCAGGTTACAATCAAAAGGATTGATGCTCATTGAGGATATGCATATAAACATTCTGTAGAATATAAATGCATGTTCCTCAAGGAAATTTAAAAAAAAAACAAAATGAGAAGAAAAACGAAAAAAAAGATTAATCTTGCAAGACACTGAAATAAAGCACAATAATCAATCTTGCTGATGTTAAATCATTATCATGAGAAGCAGCAGGTCATAGTGGATTGGTACTGGAGTGATGGGACAAGCTGGTAAAAATACTGTAAGTCTGCCCCCTGGTGTACAGTACACAAGATCCATCAGCATGAAAAGGTTTGGCTCATATTATAGCACACAATGAAATGATAAGCTGCCACAACATGAAGTAAGCAGAGCAGTAACTCTATGGTTGCTGCATCCATTATTCTTTCCCTTGTTGCTTACTTTGGAAATTGCATAACACTTATTCTTGAATTTGATGTAAAAACCATTAGGAGTATAGTTAACAGACACACTGACATCTTTAGGCTTGAAAGTTTTAGGTATTTCTGCCCTTTCTTCTCTCCCTGATCTGGATAAATGTTATCATGCGCGCACACACACACACACACACACATACATACACATACACACACACACATATATAGAAAACACATACAGACATAACCATTTGTGAAGTTTCTCATCAATTTGACAGCAATTCGCCAAGCAATGAAGCATTGAGACACCAGAAATTACCAAAGTGGTGTTGTAAATTTGTTATTTTATGTCATCAAAAATAAGTGGAAGACCAGAAGATGCAGTAGGTCCAGGGAGGAAATAGCACCCTAGATGTAATTCTGAGATTTGCTTTGTTGCTTATAATAGATTGAAGATCTTCATCACTGATCACATCATAAGATAAAAAGTGCATTTCCGCTTGTAGAATGGAGTGTGGTCCATGACCCGCAAAATATTTCAGCAAAGCTCTAAATCAGAATTTCCATCTCCAAGACTCTGGGCTCTGAAAAAACAATTTGGGGAATTGAATCTCAGCCTCAAATGGCAGGCATACGCCTATAGCCACAGCTCAACTTCATTTGTGACAATCAGTAAAAACCTTCACCATGCCAGTGAAGTACATTCAAGAAGCCCTTGCTCAATGCACCACAGGGATGGATGGATTTACTGAGGAATAGTTAATTTGTGGGAGTAGGGGAGAGGCTGGTGAAATGCAGCTGTATCAATAGTTGGAAGAATTCTCAAGTGATAATATGGAGTGCATGGTGCAGCCTTCAGAGCATGCTTTCTGATCAGAATAGGAATTAAATTGCTTACCATTGCTGCTGCAAGATGACAGCATGTGGGACATCAAAAATTTGCTGAACATAATACTTTTTTTTTAAATCACTTACAATAAAAATTGGGCGTGACCTAAAACTGACAAGCCTAGTTTATTTTCTTTTTGCAACAAATACTTCTGATTGCAGACTGACATTCCAATTTGATTTTTGACATTTATAAATTGTTATCAACCATTAAATGACTAAGAAACAGGGCAAAATGCCACTTCTGGATTCAATAAAAATATGACATTTTTACACAGTAGTTTTTTTTTTGCTTTTTTTTCATTTAACAGTATAAAAACTTTAGCACTGTTCACGCAACACACAGGGTCTGTTTACAAACAGCGCATGTCCAACACAATTGGCTTACACATGCTAGTCCCACAATGTCAAGTGGGCAATCGAAAACTTCTTCTGACTGGTTGGGGATCATTTCAGCACTTTGAGGTGGGAAAGAATTTTCTCGGAGACAGAAATTTATAACCATTCCCAGATGGGAATCTCAGTGGACGTGCTTCTCTCTGAGTGATACTTGGTGGCTGCATAGTTTCTGCTGGTTTGCTGGTCTCCTGGTAACCACCTCGCCCATTTTGGGCTTTCTTGTCTGTGTACGGGAGCTTGGAAAACTCCTTAAGTTCAAGTTTATCCTCCTTTCCTTCCTTCTTGCCGCGTCTGGCTGGTGAAAGATTCAAATAACTTAGAGCATCAGCTTTGGAGCCTATAAGAGCAGGGTTGGAACGCAGAGCTCGAACAGGTCTGGATGAAGGCTGTGTCGCACTAGTCCAAAAGGTTTTGAGGTTGTGGACAGCCTTGACCTTCTCGTCAATGGCAGTCATTTTCAATTTGCTCAGGTCAGGGATATCAGCGGGGCTCGAGCGTGCTGAGCCTGCCGATGAGTATGAAAGGGCAGGAGATGGGTTACTCCCAGCTGGAGACTGGTGACCTGAGCTTGGAGACCTGGAGATGTGAGCACTGTAAGGGGAGCTGGGGTATTTGATCTTGATTGGTGATTGATCAGACGAAGAACCCGGGGACTGGCGCAAAGAACCCGGGGACTGGCGCAAAGAACCCGGGGACTGGCGCAAAGAACCTGGGGACCGGCGCAAATCCCCAATGGGTGAAGATGTTGCTGTGGTCTGTCTGCTCTCACTCCCTTTAGGGTAGCAGTCCCCTGCTGACTGACCTACTTCAATGATGTCACTGGTAGGAGTGTTGCTTCCTGAGTTCACCTTCTGCAGTGATGAGCTCCGTGTTGGAGGCTTTGGTTTTGCGGTTATTGGTGAAGACTGCTTTTTCTGCCCGGTGCCATTCTGTGGTCTACTGAACGCACTTGTATCTGAAGATTTAAAAGCTGAAGAACCGTGATGCCCTGTTGCACCATGGTCCACTTCAGCTGAACTGGTTTTGCTTGCTGGTCCACCACTTTGATACAATTTCTCAACAGCAAGCAAGTGGCTTTGAGTCTCCTCCAAAATCTTTTGTGCCAGCTCCTGAGGATTAAGTTTAGTCACCTTATCCTCCTGGGATTTAACCGTGCTATCTGTTTCTGTGCTGGACTGATCTGATTCTCCCGTGTCCGAACTTGGAAGTTTATTTCTGGATTCCACCTTCTGAAATGGTGAGTTTGGACTCGGAATGAGCGTTATTTTGACAGGAGAACTGGAAGCACTGGTATTGCCTTTGAATGTGTGGCTTTCCTCAAAATTATGGCAGTGTTCTACCTGTTCTGTAGTCCTTTCTTTGTTGGGTGAGGCAGATACACTGACAGTGTCAGTGTAGACACTTAATGGCTCACTGCTAATAATGGAGAATCCCTCATACTCCTCATCATCTCGGCTTGTGTTACTTGCCTGTGGAGAAGACCTACTACGTAGCATGGCGGCCTTGTGTGGGTAAATGTTCTTGGGTCTTTCATAGTCCTGTCGGCCCCTTTGCAGCATTCCTTCACCAGTCACGTCAGTCTTCGAAGCAAAGCTCATTGAGGAGGCGATGGAACTGAGGCTGTAGACAGAAATGGCGTCAGAAGCCATGGACTCTCCGTAAGTGGGAGAAAATGGTGGGTTTAGCTGTCCCGTTGGATTGGAAACTGACTGAGAGGAGGACAGAGACTCCAGGGATGAGGAGCTGTCGAGACTGAGTCGTTTGGGCAGTTCTGTGGAATCTGGAACAGAGTGAAACATTGCGAATTACAAATTCATGGGAATATAGATTTGCAAGTATTTCCTTGCCTCCTTATGTATCCACCCCGACCCCACTTTCCACAGCCCCTGCATTTGTAAATGTGCTTTCAATCATCTCGGCTCCATTCCCTGGACTTCCCATCTCAGGATCTCCCTGCCCTACCAGCTTTCCCTCCTCCTTTCGGACTCTCTTGAAAATACGGTAATATGGTCGGATGCTTGACCCACCTTTCAAATATCTCCTTCTTTAACTCGTCACCCATTCTTTTCCCCCTTCTACCTCTGTGAAGTGGGTTGGGGCTTTTTTTTTCATTTTAAAGAAGCCGTATCAATGCAATCGTTGTGTTAGTTGATTCGGCAAGCAAACGGTTTCATCTCGTGTCATTGACTAGTAGCAGTAACTTGAGAGAACAAAATGATTGTATAAACTGCTGGGTGGCCCAGAAGCTGTTGTGGAGTTTAAGCTAGTTTCTAAGATGCTCTGACCCTGTAAAGCTGCATGCAGTGCTGCGGACTCGCTATATCCTGGCTATGAGCCATTCCCAGCACTGGGTTTATTGGGAGCATAATTTTGGAACCGAAAGTGTCGTCTGGCCATAGCATACCAATAAATTGCAACATTTATCACAGAACGCATGTCCACAGAAGCCATCCTGTTTATCTAAACATGTGTTCCATGGATTTTAAAATGTTCTGATGCTTATGTATTTAAACATCAGAATAGGAAATGTCCTCCACAAATGATTGTTTATTTGGCCAATCAAAGTTCAGCATTTACAACTTTGTCTCATATTGAATGCTCAATCTGTCGAGAACCATCAGACAAAGATGAAGTACTGCAAAACATTTCAAATAAAGGGGGTAAAAAGACATTGGCAAGTAGTATCCCTTGTTCAGCCTGTCGCATTTACACATCAGCAGCAAGTGCACATCTGCTGACAGCTGCTTCACTGTGCCTCTGGCAGAGATGGAGGGAACACTAAGAAAAGCGTGGAAAATGACAAAAAACAAACAAAGGATAAGTAAATCTATAATCAAAACAGGGGTCAGGAGTCACCTCACACATTAATAAACAGCGTGTCAAAATAATTTATAATATTTCTATTGGACATCCAAGAACACACTTCAAATATAATTCACAATGTGCAACGTCATCCCATCTAATTATGTAGACACCTTCTTGTTTAATTTATTTAAGAGCTCGTTACTGAACTGAATGAACTATGCACAATACAAACCTGCAGTTCATAGAACCTACTGTGCAGCCCTCTCTTCAACCTGTTTCTGTCATTTACCAAAATCACATTATGAACAATTACATAAAATAAATAAATAAGATCCTTCCATATTGGCACAGTCTTCCGGAGATTACAATTATGAATCAATTTTGCTGGTTTAATTCTATTAAAACCAATATTGCGTCTGCAAGATAATCTCTGTTAAAAGGTCAAGTGACACTTAAACAAAAAATTTAAATTATGAATCATGATCTTGTAAAAACTTTTCGACACCATTAATTCAAGGCTTCTATTGCAACCCCAACAGATAATCTTACTAAATGTTAGTCAATAATCCACATCAGCACGATCTCCGTTAATTGAATAAAAAGTGCTAATTTCAAAGCGAGAGGTGGAGCAATGTTAATTGAAGAATTCAACTTGCTGCCCTTTTCTTCCAAAGCTGCTCTGATGCTTTGTCTGGTTACAGCAATGCAACTAACAGCCACCCGCCAAAATAAAGCTTTAGTGTCAATTCTTCAAATTAAACTCAGACTTCCTGAACTGTTGAAGGTATCACAGCGACACTGATCAAATGATATCCACACAACTTTTCGACAGATTACTGAATAATGAACAGATGCAGATATTTCCACAGAGATTGCAGTTGTTTTTCACAAGCCCACTGATAAAACTACATCACTAAAATACGTTTGCCCACTAAGCTGTCAGGTTGCGGATGTCAGGTTGTGGTTTTTTTTAAAAAAGAAAGGAACATCTTAAAGCATTTAACATACAATCAATCAGTCAACGAACCAGCAACCTAATCCATGACCAGATAATATATTTGTTTCCTCATGGTGATTGAGGGAGAAATGTTGGTCCAGGTAGAAAGAGGATTTCCTGCTTTTCGAAAGGTGCAAAATGATTGGGAGAATTATTCTGATTGTCATGTAGTGCAATAATCTTTGCTGTATTCAAAATAACAGATCGATAGTTTCACACACAATGATCAGATTAATTCTTCCTTGTGGATTTTTATTAGTTTATCTGAACACTGGGACTAGTGCTGAGATCTTCATAAAATTTAATGAAAACTGCAGTGTCTCCGACAGTGCAACACTTCACCAGGACTGCACTTGATAGTTTGCACAGATTGCACAGTCTAGGATTCAGGTTTGAATGCTTCAATTCAGAGTCAAGAATGTTATCAACTGAGTCAATAGTTGAAAGCATCCATCAGATATTTTGAACATAGCAGAATTTGTTTTGTTTTTGTTAAGGGGGCAGAAATCATCAGAATCTTTTGTGTGGTATTGTTTTGGAACATTGCAGAATGAACACACAGTCCAGTTAGTCCACTGACCCAGCTCTTTCTTACTATTTCTCATAGGTTTAATCTTCTAAATCCAAATTCTCTACACCTTCTCCACAGATATATCCAAATCATTTGTTCCAAAGTAAGTATTTATTTTTCTTGGAATTGTCAAGTTACTTTGCTGTTATACAAGCTCAAGTTCCTTGGCCTGTTTAGGATTGAGATAGGATATGTGCAGAGAGTTTACACTCCTCATATATTTGGGCTTTTGGTCTTAATGCTAATTAGATGAGGATCTTGCACTTCCTTTTACCTACTTTAGAAAACTCAATGTCAGGTAAAACTGTTGCATGGTGTGAAGTCAAAATGAGAGGAGATATTACTGTGAAAATGGGCAATTACTCCTTGTAAGCAGCTAATAAGCTTAAACAGTAGTGATCACTGAAAAATCCACTTGCCTCAGATTTAGCTGGCTTGTATTGTATTGATCTTGACCAATACTTAACAGTTCACAGCAAATGCCTTTCATGCATTGTAATTCAGTTCAAAAATGTGTTTCAAAACTCACCAAACAAAGCAAGCAAAGACTGGAGAGCAAAGTGCATGGTTTTTCTGTTTGCCTGTTTGCCCGTCTTCAACACCACTTCCTCTTGTCCCACCTCGCACAGGTCAAAACCTAAACAACAGTTTGTGAAAAGAACTGTTAGTACCAGCAAGTCTAGCAGCTTTTCTCTCTGTTATCACCTTGGATTCCATTTGCTCCATGATCATATATTCTTTCTCCAATGGTGTGAACAAGTCACATGCTCAACACATCCTGCACACGCTGCCTGTAATCAAGGTGTGACTGCAATCATCAGGAATGAGCTCAAAGGCTTGTCACTCATGGTGCTGTATTGTTAGTGTACACAAAAAATGTCTACCAGCTGAAAGAACTTTTAAGTTCCTTTATGAGCACACCACATGGGCATGTGTCAAGACAAATGTGGCCCGAGCCAGGACGTGAAATCCTTAAAACCAAAATGCTGCGGACACTGGAAATCTGAAACAAACACTGAAAATACTTAGAAACTCAGCAGGTCTGGCAGCATTATGTGAAGAAGTCATGCAGAACTCAAAACATTAACTGTTGTTTCTCTCTCTGTCCAAAGATGCCGCCAGACCTGCTGAGTTTCTCCAGCATTCTCTCCCTGTTTGCACAAAGTTCTTAGTTGTCTGTATCTCCTTTATCTGAGCTTTCAGGCTTCTACTCAATGAAGACTGAAACCAATGTACTTTATTTTTATTTAATTTTCCACTAATATAATAGTAGTGCAATGCAGATAGCAGGTAACTTGCAGGACATTACAGGACTATAATGTTCAGATTAATGAATTTAAGAAAAAGATAATTTCGGGTCGTCAGCTCTTTTTTAGTAGTTATCGAAACTTTCATTGGGATATTGGCCGGGTGCTGGTAGGTAGGACTAGATTGGGTTGGGATATCTGGTCGGCATGGACAGGTTGGACTGAAGGGTCTGTTTCCGTGCTGTACATCTCTATGACTATGACTCTATGTGCCAATTTCTTTACTTTGCTGAGAGGAGTGCTGACAAATATATACTAACTTGGACAATTTTAATGTGGTACTCCTGCAAGTATCCTTGCTGATGGTAACAACTTTTGAAATAGTATTTCTTTAGGGAAGCTTATCATTCCTTGCTATTCGGGGAAACAGGGAAAGAGAAATTTGTTCCGCAGCAAGATTCTTATTGATCAATATTTGTCTGTTTGATATTTGTCAACATACCAGCTTATAAAATTAATTAAACTCAATTAAATTTAGCCGTTAATTACTTCTTAGGTCAACAATTTAATTAAAATAAAGAACAGAAGAATTTAATGAAATTTAACAATTACTGCTTGAAATGTACCATTCTGTTGCGTTTCAAACCATAATTATTGAATTACGCAGAGCCATTAAAGAAAGGAATGGAAATAGGAAACTGTCTGTACATGTACCAATTAAAATGGAAAGCATTAAGACAGCTATTTTCAGATTTAAATTGACTGGCTAGCAGAAAGTCCAGCCTTGACATAAATTCACAAAAAAACATAAGACATAGTGAACTAAGCTGAATCAACATTGGTAGGGTTTAGAATACAGTTGGAACACAGTAATGGCACAGCGAGGACTCAGACTGAACAAAGACAAGTTGTTCGGATCTGGATCACAAGCCACACTGCTCCAGCCTATTTTAATATTGATGCTGACAGAACTGTCACATCACAAAACCAACTGTCACAACGAACAACCAGAACCGGGAACCGGAGGTAGCAGGAACAGGACCACATAAATTCCAGAAGACACAGTACAGCAGCGCTTCACAGGAGGCTCCAAAGTACTGAAGACGTCACCTAGACAGGGGAAGAAGTGTCTGCATATCAACTTCCCAGCTCGGCGAACATGCCAACAACTACAACATTAATGATATTATTGCGTATTCCTTTATGCGATAGCATGATCAATATTTATCTTTCTCCTTGATCATAAAGATAAGATAGTCTAACTTATACACTTCAGATAAATCCCACAAGGTTCTACCTTAACTGTGGCACAAATAAAACTTCAGTCTTTTTCTGATGGTTGCACCCTTTACCTGTCAATGCTATGACAGGAGATTGAGAAAACCCTCTAGAATTTTTAAGCCAAAACATTTTAAAATCACAAAAAGACTGATAAGCTCAAAAAGGATCCATTTCCCTTTCCTTTTCGACAGCTCCCCTTTTGATAAATTAAGATGATGGATTGAGATGAGGAAAAATAGGAGGAGGTTGGAGTTCAGTCTAAATGACAACATAACTGACTGATGTGTTTCTGTGCCATATAGTCTCAATAATTAATCCTATGTTTTGCAATTTTCCTCTGCACTACATGAGTGAATATATTCAAAGTACCTCATTCTATGCAAAAGGCTTTTGGAGATCCTGAAATTATGAAAGGTAATACATAAATACTTTAGTGGCCTCCCCTAATTCAGTCTACAATCCGAGCTCTTTTATAACTAATTTGTTCAGCAATATTATTATAAACCTCTGGAGCAAGTCAGCCTTGAACCTAGGTCTCCTGGCTCATGGGTAGAAACACTACCAGTCCACCACAGTAACCCCAGTCTACAACCCTACTGTCTTTCAGGTAAAAGGTTCCATGTGACCTCTCTTGTTTTCCTCATTACTAATTTTTAATCTTGTTGACAATATTTTCAACTTTTCCTGAAATGAACACTGTGTCAATTTACTTTCACTACCCTGCAAACTTGAAAGAGATAACCTTGACTAATATTTACCTGAACAAAAACAAAACAATAGGTATCCTCATCAATGCAACTTATAATGAACTGGATGATAAACTGATTTATAATGATAGCATTATTATATCATTTAAATAGTCAATTTATTATTCTCCTGGCAAGGAAGTGCTTAAATTGATCTGTCCTTTTAAAGTCAGAAAGTCTACTAACTGTGAGTAATGGCAATAATAAATGGTCGTTGCAAATATTCCTTCTTGGAACGAAGAGATTCAACATTGTTACATATCTATCTGAATGCAATTCTGTTTGCACAAAAACATTTGGACTTATAAAAACGAGTGGTGTCAATAATTGGGAAGTTTAGGCCTGCGGCGTTAGGATCCTACGTAAAGTTCAGCAGGTTAGAGACAGAGTAAAGTTTCCATCCAGTGTCCTGGAAAATTAGATTGGAGAGCCATCTTTGGAACAGCATGCCCTGTGACATTGTTCCACTGACTATTCTATGCCTCCCTCCATGAAATTGCAGGCATACTGGTGGTTCATTAGTGTGACGATGCTATGGCTTTATGAGGTATGTTTTGTCCTGGTTTCTTTTAGAGAAAGGTCAGGGGACAAATGGAAAGCAGTCTATGAGAAGGTAAACAACTTATGACGTCTTGGTTGTTTTTTTTAAATAGAAAGCTGAAACAATAGAAGCAAACTGAATGGGTGTGGTCAAGCTCCCACCCACAGAACCAGTGATTTTTAGTTTTCAACTGCAGTTGCTGTTGGGGCTTTGAAAATATGGAAGCTATTTTTTGTCTCTCTCTTGGTTATAACTAAAAGCTGGAGATTCTCTGCCTGCCAGGGGAGTCGTATGTGAGATAATCTGTTTTCTGAATTTGCCTTTCTTGCCAAAGGCATGTTTATGGGATGTTGCTGTATTGGTTTAGTATTAAAATAATCTACTTTTCTGTTAAGTTTTCCAATAGAGTTGCTATTCCAAGTTCCTCTTTCTTTTGTTGTATTTTAACTAGAGTGTTTGAATAAACTGTGTTTTGCTTAACATTGTGTCGAGTGATCAATCAAATTGCACCTGGAACACAACACCTGACATTTACCTTTAAAATAAGGAAAAGGTAGGGTCTAGACTAACTTCTCAATATATTCTGAGGGGTCTGGACTGGACGAGAACAAACTTCTTTTGTCGGACAGTTCATTTCACCTTTCTGAACTGGTTTTGAATTCAAGTCCCACAAATGCAAACTGACTGTGCAATCCACTACATTACTCATCCTCTTCAGAATACAGTCTTCCATCTAATCTGCTTCTCACTAATAATGTGTCAGATAACAAGTGTAAACCAATCATTTTATTGTTAGAATTCTTCAAAGGCTTATTGTGCGCCATTTGCTTTTGTGATGTATCTATTTAGTCATTGTGGCACTATTAACTATCTTTTTTATTTTTGTTGTCATTTATTGTAGATGGTTAAGAGATAAAACAGAAATTTTCTGTTGGCTGTGGAAGGCATCTAATGTAACCAGGGGAACAGAGCTAGCAGAAAATAATCTTACTGGGTCCTGCTGGGCAAATTATTCAAAAATATTAACAGTGCATCTTACCCACCTCTGACTCAGAACATTAAAACTTCGTCATAATTGTTCCTTCTCAGACTATTTTTAAGCTGTTTAATTGATGGATCACTGGACACAATTTGGAACACGAAGTAAAGAAAATTAGATTTCCCAGGATTCCCTACCCAATTATAATCCACATCAAGATTTAAGGATACCTCAGCTTTAAAATTTACACTGTGCATTTAAAAATAAACACTGTTGCACATGGGTACAGTGAAGTCTGTGTCAGTAGCAGAGCCTACAGTACAATGGGCAAGTACATGCATGTGGTGCTGCCCATAGCAGCAGGGGAGAGAACAATAAGCCACTCAAGAGACTCCAGAGGTGTCCATGCCTTCACTCAGCTGCACCCCCTCCCAAACCTCCACACAAACCCCCTCCCACCATCACCATCTGCCCTCCTTCCAACCCTCCACAGCGAGGAGGGTAAACTTGCAAATGGCAAGAAACCTTCAGCATGTCTTGCCCGTCCAAACAGAAAGTGCCTCCAGGCTCACTCAGGCAAACCTCCAGGACCAACATGCTGAGCAGGCTCCCTGCAGAACCAGGGAATATACGTCGATGTAGTGGGAGGCTAAAAAGAGAAGGATGCCTGTTCAGACTACTTTGATGTGTGCTGTACGGTATTTGAATGTAACTGTGCCAGCACAATGGCTGCCTTCACAGTCACACACTCTGTACTGTGGATTGCCCTCTATGCTGAGAGCATTTTCAATTTCCAGCACAATGGAAGGTGTAAGTAAGGCTAAACACATCCAAGTCTCCATCCTGATAGGCCTTCCCATAAACCCCATTGGCTTCTCTAGGTTCCCATCCAAAATGTGTACATGACCTGTACCTGCTCAGCCCCCTCATCTCAACCCCCGAGACCCCAGTATTTGACGATACCATGACTGCTGTGGTCATACCCTGCCCAGCCTCCCTTGAAGTAAGGGTTCTCCTCACCTTGGACAAATCCACCTCCCACATAACTCCCTTTCCATGTATGCTTTACCATACCATGGGAAAGGAACAGGCAGATGGTGCAGGGATCCCCTGAGGCCATTCCCCTCAATAATAAATATACTGTTTTGGATATATTTGCGGGGTGGGGGGCAGGGGGGAAATGATCTACTAGGGGAAAGCCATAGTGGCCAGGTCTCTGGCACAGAGCCTGGTTCTGTGGCTCAGACGGGAAGGAGGGAAAATAGAAAAGCGCTAGTAGTAGGAGACTCAATAGTTAGAGGAATGGGCAGGACATTCTTTGATCGCAGATGGGACTCCTGGAAGGTCTGTTGCCTCCCAGGTGCCAGAATCTGGAATGGCTCTGATCGAGTCTACAAGATTCTGAAGGGGGAGGGTGAGCAGCAGGGTGCACATTGGCACCAATGACATAGCTAGGAAAAGGGGTGAGGATCCAAAAAGTGATTTCAGGGAGTTAGGTTGAAAGCTAAAAAGCAGGACGAGCAGAGTAGGGCACGGTGGCTCAGTGGTTAGCACTGCTGCCTCACAGCACCAGAGTCCCAGGTTCGTTTCCAGCCTCAGGCGACTGTCTGTGTAGAGTTTGCACGTTCTCCCTGTGTCTGTGTGGGTTTCATCCAGGTGCTCCGGTTTCCTCCCACAGTCCAAAGATGTACAGATCAGGTGAATTGGACATGCTAAATTGCCCATAGTGTTAGGTGCATTAGTCAGAGGGAAATGGGTCTCGGTGGGTTACTCTTCAGAGGGTCAGTGTGGACTGGTTGGGCCGAAGGGCCTGTTTCCACACTGTAGGGAATCTAATCTAATACTGGTGCCATGCGCTAGTGAGGCAAGGAACAGGGAGCAAGTGCAGCTAAACATGTGGCTAAAGGACTGGTGCAGGAGGGAGGGCTTCAGATACGTAGATCATTGGGATATCTTCTGGGGAAGGTGGGACCTGTACAGGAAGGATGAGTTGCACTTAAACTGGAGGGGCACCAATGTTCTGGGCAGGAGATTTGATACCAATCTGAAATGATAAATTAAGAGGGTTAAAAGGGGTCATGTGATATCTTGAACAAACAGGTTAAGGAAAATCCCACAGTTTTTTTTCATGTATAAGTAGCAAGAGAGTAACTAGAGAAAGGATTGGCCCAATCAAGGACAAAGGAGGAAAGTTAAGCACGGAGTCAGAGAAAATGGGTGCGATTCTTAACGAGTACTTTGCATCAGTATTTGCCAAAGAGAGAGAAATGACAGATGTTGAGGCTAGGGATAGATCTTTGAGTACTCTAGGTCAAGTCAGCATAGGAGGGAGGACATTTTGGGTATTCTAAAAGGCATTAAGGTTCTGAAAGGAACTACCTAGGTTACTGAGGGAAACGAGAGAGGAAATAGCTGGGACGTTAACAAATATCTTTGCAGCATTCTTGAACATGTGTGAAGTCGCGGAGGACTGGAGAATTGCTAATGTTTAAGAAGGGTAGCAGGGATGCTCCAGGTAATTACAGACCAGTGAGCCTGATGTCATTGGTAGGGAAGCTGCTGGAGAAGATACTGAAGGATAGGATCTATTCCTATTTGGAAGAAAATGGGCTTATCAGTAATAGGCAGCATGATTTTGTACGGGGAAGGTCATGTCTTACAAACCTAATAGAATTCCTTAAGGAGGTGACAAAGTTGGTTGATGGGGGAAGGTGAAGTTGCATGGGGTCGAAGGTGTTCTGGCTAGATGGATAGAGAACTGGCTGGGCAACAGGATATAGACAGTAGTAGTGGAAGGGAGTTTCTCAAAATGGAGACCTGTGACCAGTGGTGTTCCCACAGTGATCCGTGCTGGGACCACTGTTGTTTGTGATATATATGATTTGGAATAAGGTATCGGTTGCCTGATTAGCAAGTTTGCAGAGGACACCAAATTGGTGGAGTAGCAGATGGTGAAGGGGACTGTCAGAGAATGCAGTAGAGTATAGATAGCTCGGAGAGATGGGAAGAGAAATGGCAGATGGAGTTCAATCCAGTCAAGTGCGAGGTGATGCATTCTGGAAGGTCTAATTCAAGAGCGAACTATACAGTAAATGGAAATGTCCTGGGGAACATTGACTTACAGAGAGATCTGGATGTTCAGGTCCATTGTTCCCTGAAGGTGGCAATGCAGATCAGTAAAGTGGTCAAGAAAGCTTATAGCATGCTTTCCTTCCTTGCATGGGGTATTGAGCACAAGAGTTGGTAGGTTGTATACGATTTTGGTTCAACCGCATTTGGAATACTGCATACAGTTCTGGTCGCCACTTTACCAAAAGGATGTGGAGAGGGTGCACAGGAGGTTCACCAGAATATTGCCTGTTATGGAGGAGAGGTTGAATAGATTAGGATTATTTTCATTAGAAAGATGGAGGTTGAGGAGGGACCTGATTGAGGGCTACAAAATCATGAGAGGTGTAGACAGGGTGGATAGCAAGAAGCTTTTACCCAAAGTGGGGGACTCAATTACAAGGGGTCACGGGGTTCAAAGTGAGAGGGGAAAGGTTTAGGGGAGATATGCGTGGAAAGTTCTTTACACAGAGGGTGGTGGGGGCCTGGAACACATTGCCAACGTAGGTGGTAGAGACAGGAATGATAGGAATGAATGGACAGGGAGCAAAGAAATACAGATCTTTAGAAAATAGGCTTAGATTCAGATAGAGGATCTGGACTGGCGCAGGCTTGGAGGGTCGAAAGGCCTGTTCATATGCTGTAATTTTCATTGTTCTTCTTTAGTTGCGAGAGCACTTCGGGAGGGTTTGAACTAGTTTAGTGGGGGATGGGAACCAGAACTACAGATCAGAGGGGAGGATAGTTGTTGACGGGCAGAAATAGAATGCAGAGAGTCTGTCAAGAAGGAGACACAGTTGATAGGGTAAAGGGTTGGGTTAAAGTGTGTCTGTTTCAGTGCAAGGAATAAGAGTGATGAACTTAGAGCATGGATCGACACTTGGAACTATGATGTGGAAACATGGATTTCACAGGGGCAGAAATGGTTGCTGGATGGTCCAGGGTTTAGATCTTTTAAAAAGAACGGGGAGTGGGTAAAAGAGAAGGGGTATTAGCATTGCTCATTAGAGAGTGCATCACAGCTGCAGAAAAGAAGGTTGTTGTGGAGGGTTTGTCTACTGAGTCAGTAAGGGTGGAAGTCAGTAATAGGAAAGGAGCAATCACTTTATTGGGTGTTTTCTATAGAACACCGAATAGCAGCAGAGAGATGGATGAACAGATTGGATGGCAGACCTTGGAAAGGTGCAGATGTAACAGAGTTGTTGTTATGGGTGATTTCAACTTCCCCAATATTGACTGGAACTTCCTTAGTGCAGATGATCTGGTTGGAGCTGATTTTGTCAGGTGTGTCCAGGAATGATTCCTGACTCAAAATGTAAATAAGCTGATGAGGGTGGAGGCCTTACTGGATTTGATGCTAGGCAATGAGCCAGGCCAGGTGTCAAGTCTCTCGGTGGAGGAGCATTTTGGTGAGTGACCACAATTGCCTCACTTTTAATATAGCCATGGAGTGGAATTGGAATTAGCAAGTTTTGAGAAGATTTGTAGCTCAGATTGAGGTTCTGGGTGTAGGTTTGCTTGCTGAGCTGGAAGGTTCATTTCCAGACGTTTCATCACCCTACTAGGTAACATCTTCAGTGGGCCTCGGGTGAAGCACTGTTGATAATTCCTGCTTTCTATTTATATGGTTGGGTTTCTTTGGGTTGATGATGTAATTTCCTGTGGTGATGCCATTTCCGGTTCTTTTTCTCAGGGGTGGTAGATGGGTCGATGTGTTTGTTGATAGAGTTTCAGTTGGAATACCATGCTTCGAGGAATTCTTGTGTGTGTCTCTGTTTGGCTTGTCCTTAGGTGGATGTGTTGTCCCAGTCGAAATGATGTCCTTCCTTATCTGTATGTAAGGATACTAGTGAGAGATGGTCTTGTTGTTTTGTGGCTAGTTGGTGTTCATGTATCCTGGTGGCTAGTTTTCTGCCTGTTTGTCCAATGTAGTTTTTGTTACAGTTCTTGCATGGTATTTTGTAAATAACATTAGTTTTGCTTGTTGTCTATACAGGGTCTTTCAAGTTCATTAGCTGCTGTTTTAGTGTGTTGGTGGGTTTGTGGGCTACCATGATGCCAAGGGGTCTGAGTAGTCTGGCAGTCATTTCAGAAATGTCTTTGATGTAGGGAGAGTGGCTAGGGTTTCTGGGCATATTTTGTCTGCTTGTTTGGGTTTGTTGCTGAAAAATCAGCGGACTGTGTTCATTGGGTATGCATTCTTTTTGAATACTTGGTACAGGTGATTTTCCTCTGCTCTGTGTAGTTCCTCTGTGCTGCAGTGTGTGATGGCTCATTGGAATAATGTTCTGATGTCGCTTCATTTGTGGATGTTGGGATGAATATTTCTGCAGTTCAATATTTGGCCCGTATGTGTTGTTTTCCTGCAGATGCTGGTTTGAAGTTCTCCATTGCCTGTTTGCTCTACTGTGACATCTAGGAATGGCAGTTTGTTGTTGTTTTCCTCCTCTTTAGTGAACTTTATGCCAGTAAGGGTATTATTGATGGTCTTGAAGGTTTCCACTCATTTGTTTCATTTAGTGATGACAAAGGTGTCATCCACGTAGCGGACCCAAAGTTTGGGTTGGATGGTTGGCAGAGATGTTTGTTCAAGTCTCTGTATTATTGCCTTTGCTAAAAACTCTGATATTGGAGATCCCATGGGTATTCCGTTGGTTTGTCTGTAGGTTTTGTTGTTGAAGGGTATCAGGGTTCTTAGCAGACGCAGTAATGCAGAGACTCAAACAAACAACTCTGCCAATCATAGGAATGGACAGTATGAGAAGGTATTTAATTGAGGGAGGGGAAATCATACTGCTATTAGTCAGGAGCTGTGGATTGTAAATTGGGAACAATTGTTCTACGGGAAATGCACAACAGAAATGTGGAGACTGTTTAAGAAGCACTTGTTGCAAGTGTTGAATAACTTTGTCCCACTGAGACAGGCAAGGAATGACAAGGTGAAGGAGCCTTGGATGACAAGAGAAGAGGAGCTTCTCGCCAAGAGGAAGAAGGAAGCTTACTTAATATTGAGGAAGCAAGGATCTGGCACAGCTTTAGAGGATTACTGGGTAGCTAGGAAAGAACTCAAAAATGGACTGAGGAGAGCTAGGAGGGGGCATGAAAAAAGCCTTTGCGGGAAGGATTAGGGAAAACCCAAAGACGTTCCACACTTAGGTGAGGAATAAGAAAATGATCAGAGAAAGAGTAGGGCTTTAGATTAGATTAGATTACATTACAGTGTGGAAACAGGCCCTTCGGCCCAACAAGTCCACACCGACCCCTACATTTACTCCTTACCTAACACTACGGGCAATTTAGCATGGCCAATTCACCTGACCTGCGGGAAGAAACCCACGCAGACATGGGGAGAACGTGCAAACTCCACACAGTCAGTCGCCTGAGGCGGGAATTGAACCCGGGTCTCCGGCGCTGTGAGGCAGCAGTGCTAACCACTGTGCCACCATGCCACCCACTGATCAGGGGTAGTGGAGTGGTAGGGCTGATCAGGGGTAGTGGAGGGAACTTGTGCCTGGAGTCTGAAGAGGGAGGCAAGGCACTAAATGAGTTTTTTGCTTCAGTATTCACTAGAGAGAGAGAGAGAGAGAGAGAGAGAGACCTTGTTGATAGTGAGAACACCATGAACCAGGTTAATAGGCTTGAACAGACTGATATAAAGAAAGTGGATGTTCAGGAAATTCTGGGAAGCATCAAGATAGATAAGTCCCCAGGGCCGGACCAGATATATCCAAGATTGCTACGGGAAGCGAGGAATGAGATTGCTGCACCTCTAGTGATGATCTTTGCATCCTCACCCTCGACGGGAGTAGTACCGGATGATTGGAAGGAGGCGAATGTTCAAGAAAGGGACTAGGGAAATCCCTGGAAATTACAGACTAGTCAGTCTTATGTATGTGGTAAGCAAGGTACTGGAAATAATTCTGAGAGGCAGGATTTATGACTATTTGGAAAAACATAGTTTGATTAAAGATAGTCAGTATGGCTTTGTGAGGGGCAGGTGATGCCTCACAAATCTTACTGAGTTCTTTGAGGATGTGACGAGACTGCTGTGCTTTTCCAGCACCACTAATGCAGAATCTGGTTTCCAGCATCTGCAGTCATTGTTTTTACTTACGAGACAAGTTGACCAAGGTTGATCAGTGGATGCAGTGTATATGGATCTCAGTAAGGCCTTTGATAAGATTCCCCATGGTAGACTCATTCAGAAAGTTAGGGGATATGGAATACAGGGAAGTTTGGTTGTCTGGATATAGAATTGGTTGGCTGAAAGAAGACAGCGAGTGGTAGTGGATGGAAAGTATTCTGCCTGGAGGTCAGTGATCACTGGTATCCTGCAAGGATCTGTTCTTGGGCCTCTGCTTTTGTAGTTTTTTTTTATAGGAGAAAGTGAGGTCTGCAGATGCTGGAGATCAGAGATGGAAATGTGTTGCTGGAAAAGCGCAGCAGGTCAGGCAGCATCTAGGGAACAGGAGAATCGACGTTTCGGGCATTAGCCCTTCTTCAGGAATGAGGAAAGTTGGTCCAGCAGGCTAAGATAAAAGATAGGGAGGAGGGACTTGGGGGAGGGGCGTCGGAAATGTGATAGGTGGAAAGAGGTCAAGGTGAGGGTGATAGGTCAGACTGGGGTGGGGGCGGAGTGGTCGGGAAGAAGATTGCAGGTTAGGAAGGCGGTGCTGAATTTGATGGATTTGACTGAGACAGGCTGGGGGGAGGGGAAATGAGGAAACTGGTGAAATCCGAGTTCATCCCTTGTGGTTGGAGGGTTCCTAGCCGGAAGATGAGGCGTTCTTCCTCCAATCGTCGTTTCGCTGTGGTCTGACGATGGAGGAGTCCAAAGACCTGCATATCCTTGGTGGAGTGGGAGGGGGAATTGAAATGTTGAGCTACAGGGTGGTTGGGTTGGTTGGTCCGGGTGTCCCAGAGGTGTTCTCTGAAACGCTCCGCAAGTAGGCGGCCTGTCTCCCCAATATAGAGGAGGCCACATCGGGTGCAAAGGATGCAATAGATGATATGTGTGGAGGTACAGGTGAATCTGTGGCGGATATGGAAGTTTCCTTTGGGGCCTTGGAGGGAGGTGAGGGGGGAGGTGTGGGCGCAAGTCTTGCACCTCCTGCGGTTGCAGGGGAAGGTGCCAGGAGTGGAGGTTGGGTTGGTGGGGGGTGTGGATCTGACGAGGGAGTCACGGAGGGAGTGGGCTTTATGGAATGCTGATAGGGGAGGGGAGGGAAATATATCCTTGGTGGTGGGGTCCGTTTGGAGGTGGCAAAAATGGCGGCGGATGATGCGCTGTACATGGAGGTTAGTGGGGTGGTAGGTGAGGACCAGTGGGGTTCTATCCTGGTGGCGGTTGGAGGGTTGGGGTTCAAGGGCGGAGGATCGGGAAGTGGAAGAGATGCGGTGGAGGGCATCGTCGACCACGTCGGGGGGGAAATTGCGGTCCTTGAAGAAGGAGGCCATCTGGGTTGTACGTTTTTGGAACTGGTCCTCCTGGGAGCAGATGCGGCGGAGTCGGAGGAATTGGGAGAATGGGATGGCGTTTTTACAGGGGGCAGGATGGGAGGAGGTGTAGTTCAGGTAGCTGTGGGAGTCGGTTGGTTTGTAGTAGATGTCCGTGTTGATTCGGTCGCCTGAGATAGAAACAGAAAGGTCGACTTGGATGAAAAAGTGGAAGGTTGGGTTAGTAAGTTTGCTGATGATACAAAGGTTGATGGTGTTGTAGATACTGTCGAGGACTGTTGCAGGCTACAACAAGACATTGACAGGACGCAGAGCTGGGCTGAGAAGTGGCAAATGGGGTTCAACCTGGATAAATACAAAGTGATTCATTTTGGAAATTCAAATTTGAATATGGGGTTAAAGACAGGATTTTTGGCAGTGTGGAGGAACAGCAAGATCCTTCAAAGTTGCCACCCAAATTGACAGGGTTGTTAAGAAGACGTATGATGTTTTGGCTTTCATTAACAGGGGGATTGAGTTTAAGAGCCATGAGGTTTGGCTGCAGCTCTATAAAACCCTGGTTAGACCACACTTGGAATGTTGAGTCCAGTTCTGGTTACCTCATTATAGGAAGGATGTAAATGCTTTAGAGAGGGTGCAGAGGAGATTTACCAGGATGCTGCCTGGATTGGAGGGCTTGTTTTATGAAGAGAGGTTGAGTGAGCTAGGGCTTTTCATACTGGAGAGATGGAAGAGAGGTGACTTGATAGAGGTGTACTAGGTAATGAGAGGCATAGATCGAGTAGATAGCCAGAGACTTTTCCCCAGGGTAGAAATGGCTGTCACGAGGGGTTATAATTTTAAGGTGATTGGAGGAAGGTTTAGGGGAGATGTCAGAGGTAGGTTCTTTACACAGATAGTGTGGTAGGTACTTGGAATGCACTGCCAGCAGTGATAGCAGAGTCAAAGACATTAGGGACATTTAAGAGACTGCTGGACAAGCACATGGATGGCAGTAAATTGAGGGGTGTGTAGACTAGGTTGATCTCAGATTAAGATAAGTGCTTGGCACAACATCGTGGGCTGAAGGGCCTGGACTGTGCTGAAATATTCTATGTTCTATATCCTTCCTTTGCAGATTTTGTTGCTCCTCCCCAGCCCTTCACACAATTGTCATCTCTGCACTTCCTCAGCTCTCAATCTCAGAGAATAACTTGCTGATTCTCCTACTGGCCTCTCACCTACCCCTAAGCCCTCCTCTCTCCTTAGTTTACCTGGACAGTGCCTACTCATTCATCACAGTCCATCCACTTCAGCAACCAAAGCAGACAGACCCAAAGACCCATAACTGTATACAGCCCTGATCCTGATAACTGTATTCCCCCAAACTGGATGCTATGGAGCCACAGGACTGGCCATGATCTGAATGGCAGAGGCAATGGAGCCCCTCACCGAGATCACCCTGACTGGGCACCTAAACATGGCCAGTCCACTCTTCCAGTGTAGGAGGCTGCTCTTGTGCTTGGGACCCCCTGATTGAATGGTGTCTCTACAGACTTTGCTGAGGACTCCTGCCCTAAGACAATGCGACACAGCTGATTGCTTGCTGCACATGGACGGTCTTTGCTGCATTAGCTGTTAGTACATGGGGTAGGCGAGAATTGATGTATCATGCAGCCATACACAACACCTGGGCTGAAGACTGTTGATCAGCAAGGCAAGCTGTCTGATTGTGTGTGACTGCATGTATTGGCACAGCACGGCAAGAATGGTGTGAGCATGCAGGTCGGCATTAAGGAGCAAGCGAATAGCCCGGAGATGCAGCCTGGTCCAGTCAGTGAGTTGGGTGGCTGCCCCTGTTTGCCAAGTGTCTCTGCTACAGGTTTTTAATACTCAGGTCTGTGCTTCCTGACTGGCCTGCAAGTTGATTAGAATAGCGCCCTGGTGGTTGTGAAGGGTTAGCAAATGCTGGATGTCAAAGTCTGTTATGAGGGGTGTGTGGGGATGGTGCCCTGAGGTGCTGGTTAGTCCTTCGTAACATCAGGACTTTTTGGAACAAGTGGTGAGTGGTATTCACCAAGCACCTGCTCTGAGTTCCATGTCAGGTCTTCTTGATATCTGCACTGTTAGTGTGTTTAATAAGAGAGCAAGATAAATAATAATGATATGACCTGTACTGTTACCAGGTATTTCACAAGCAGTATTCCCCCCTTAATCAGCAATTTGCTGCTGCCTTCTAACAAACATCCCATAAATGCCCGAAATATTCCTGATGTTAGGATAGGCTTTGCCAGCTCCTTGATAATTCTGTCACAAATCTTGCTGTAAGCTCTTGATGCTCAGACCCCTGTAAGATTCACCTAGAATCACAGAATCATAGAATCTCTACATTGTGGAAACAGGCCCAATAAGTCCACACCGACACTCCGAAGAGTAACCCAAACAGGCATACTCCCCAACTCTATTACTCTTACATTTACCCTGATTAATTCACCTAATCTACACATCCCTGAGCACTATGGGCCGATTCACCTAACCTGTACATCTTTGGATTGTGGGAGGAAACTGGAGCACCCAGAGAAAACCTATGCAGACATGGGGAGAATGTGCAAACTCCACACAGTCGCCTGAGGTGGGAATCAAACCCAGGTCCCTGGCGCTGTGATGCAGCAGTGCTAACCACTGAGCAACCGTGCTGCCCTAATTGAGAATGAAGCAATCAGGTATGATGAATCAGAGAACAAAATGGAAATTCATGAAGATCAAATTTAAAATAGTTATTATGAACAAATTTCTGATTAAGGGATGATAAATATATAATGTGCCAGACACGAACAGACCCAAGACCAATAATATTAAAAATGGTGGCAAGTGCTATAAGGAGAGCCAAAGTGCACTATTATGTACTTTTACAGTCTTAAGGGTTAGCATTTTTTCATTTTTCTTAAGTCTTTCAATAATATCACATAACATAGATCCACTCTACTGAGACGTGTATGTGTATATGTACGTCTATGCACAATCATGTGTGTGCATGCATGTCTATGACCCTAAGTATGCATGTCGTCCGTGTGTGTGAGTAAGTGAAGGCTGTAAGAGGATAGAGGTAATATGGAAGACAGAGGTCATGCCTTCAAGTTGTGGAATTCAATATTGAGTGCTAGGAGCTGTGAGATGCCGAAATGGAAAATGCGGTGTTGTTTCTCTAGCTTGTGTTGTACTTTATTGGAACACTGGAGCAGGCCCAGCTCATAACTTGGGGCAGTTATTGAAATGGCCAGCTACTGGAAAGTTAGGGACATTTCTATGGAATAAGACTTCAGACCACAGCCATGTAGTCGACTCTTAACTATCCTCTGGGCAATTAGGGATGGAAAATAAGTGCTGGCCTAGCCAGTGATGCCCACATTCCATGAACAGATATTAAAATAAAATCTGGATCCTGCCAACTGCCCTCTGTAAAAAGTCCAAGGAGTCTTCCTAACATCAGAGAAATCTGGCCCTTGGTGGTGAGGCATAAAACATATTATTCTCAAACTATTCTCATTGTTTTAATTGTTCTACTGAAAGGAAACAAATAAAACCAAGACTGCCAACTGAAGACAACATCCTGTCACAACTGTAGCAAACATGAAAGATGTAATTTTTTATTTTTAAAACATTCAATATTCATTCATAAATTGTTGCTACAAGCTACAATGCTCAAACCAAAGGTAGCAAGATATAACTTGGTTCTAATTTAGATCCAGGAGCCCATCTTGCAAACCTGACAGTTAACCAGCCTTAATTGTGCCACTGATCAAAGGAAAATGTGCCAGTGAAGAAAGGTGAGGAATGACAAGAGCAATTTCCTGTCCTGTCAGGGGTGATTCAGGATATGATAAATTTATTTAGAAATGATCTATTCAAATAACTTCCTTGTGGATCTGTATTTTCTGCAGAACTGATATTTCAACACAATGCATTCAAAACACAGCAAATTAAACAGTATAAGTGCACTGTTCCCACCAAGGTGACTGTATGGAAGATAATTTTTTCAAAGTCACTTTAACATAATGGTTCTAATAATTTAGAACAGAGGAGTAATCAGCCAGGCCTGACTGCTAGTCATTCGCTCATTTAAAAGGCAATTTTGAAATGGTAAAAGAATTTTCAACTTTCCCATTTTTCTCTGAATTAAAGAGGCAGTGAGTGTCATTTTGATGTCTATTTAAAGCAATTAATTTCATTTTCTTTTTAAAAAGGAAAAAAAAGTTAAAGTATTTCATTTTAAACTCCAGGCTCATGTGATATGGCTCTATCATTAGAACAAGTACTGTTGTCATTTCAGAAATGAAAATGTTTTTAGAAGTTATTCACTGCATGGCAAGATGGATTAAATTAATCTATCTTCCCTTCCAAACTTGCTCCATTCCTATTCTGAACATGTGACAGAATGTGTTGGCAGGCATTAAAGCCAAATCCATTATTGTCCTTAGTCATGTTTCTTGAAAACTGATTTCCCCCTTCCGAATTCAAGATACAGGGGAGGACAGTAATACCCCAAATGCTTGAGATCAGTGAACTCATTATACGTTTGAACCTGGAACCCATGGGAACTCTACAGGCCAGTGTCACATGAGGCCGGAGTTTAACAACTGGAAAAATGACAATTAAAAAACAATAAATTACCAATAGTCTGAAGTAGGATTAAACTTGATCCAAAGAGCTTCAAGCATAAAACGGCAGGCAATCAAAGAAAGAAGCTGAGAATGTTTGGATTCTGAGGAAATGTGTGAGATTTACTACCAAGGAATATTGTCCATGAAATGTATCATACCTAATGCTGCCAGGAACTCATGACACCCTGGCAGTCGCCAGAGCTGAACACTTATAGACACTTGAATCGGAGCTGAAGAAAAATCCTGTTCCTTCTCGCCGGTCTGAAGCTGAACAAGTACTTGATGGAGCTGTGCAAAATAAAGAGAAAAAATTATAAAAGTGCCATTCCAGAGAAAACTACACAAGAAATGGGAAGGTTAAAGTGGATCTTGCACTACATGGAAACAACCATGAGGTATTGGAGCAAGAAAGAAATCGTGGACAACAAATTTCATCAAAATATTCAGCACCCTGTTCCCAGACTATTACTAAAACAAACAGAATAAGAAAATGTATAGCAAGGGGCTTAATGTTTAAATCTAGAGGTCATCTCAGAATTCTGTTAGCCACAAGTGGAGACCATAGTTTTTATTTCTATGGATGGAATCTTCACAGAAGGGGCAAGCCCAGAGGTCAGGGAATTTTCCAATGATCAGCAGCACTGGGCAGGATGCTGGACTTAATGCAATGCTAGGAATGATCAGTCAAGGGCAGGCTAACCAAGGAAAGTGGGAGGATGAGCCTTCCGTGCTGTTGGTCCAAACAGAGGTCCAGCAATACTACCGAGAGAACGGGGGCTCACTGCTGAAGCAGCAAAGGAAATGCAAAGATGCCTCGAATTTGAGGTGACCTCGCAGGGGTTCAAGTATTTCCTATGCTGAGTCTTCTCCCTCTTGAAAAGAGAAAATCGAGAAAAGTGTTTAATGTTATGTAAGGTCTTGGCAAACTGAATTCAAAGGAAGCACTTCTACTCTGACACACAAAGTCAAGGAGAAACATTTTAAAAAACATTGATAGGTTGGCAAGTACATGACATGGTGATGAAAAAAGAAATCTGTATGAGTTTAGTGAGGAAAACAGAAAGGTCAATGACAGCAAGTTGGATTTAGGGTAACTAGAAACAAAAGAAGGGAATAAAGTGGATCGATGGACGAACAGTCTCATTAACTGTGACTATGGCTACAGTGGAGATTGCGGCTTCCTGCTTGATTAAAAGTGAACAGTTTCTTCTCAAAAATGGCAGTGTATGAATTATCCCATTTCTACACTTGGAGTGATCACCTGAATCAAGTTATGGACCCTCTTTACTGAAAAGTTGTATTTAAGTAACAGGTGGGGCATTCCTGGTTCACATTTTAACTGTCATTTTTAGGCAAGATGCTCATCATAGTGAGGTAAGGGGCTCAAGTCTACATTTAAAATCAGGATCTGTGTCACAAGAAAGACCTGATGACTAACAATTGGAAAAGTGACACCTCATGTCTGACCCACCAGTAAACTTCCAGGCCATTGACACTATGGACGAAGGGACAGCCAGCTCGGTGTTAGTGGATTACAAGGTCTATCCAGCCATCTAGAGCATTTCCAGGTTCCGGATGACCAGTTTGCTTCCTTGGTGACATTATCATCCCAGTAATTACTCTGTGTTTGCTGGGAGATCCTCGTGAATGGAGAATCTGGTAGGAGAGGTGCACTAGCAACCAGTCCTCCCCATCTCTTACATCAGCTTAGCGAAATAGAAGACAGCAGGTCAGGAGGGTTGCTCATAGGAGGCCATTCCCAGCACCCAGCTTCCATTAGCCCAGAATCAGATTCTTGTATGATTTCTCAGCAGGCTGCATTCTGAAGTCAGTTACAAATCACACAACACCAGGTTACAGTCCAACAGGTTTAACTGGAAGCACTAGCTTTCGGAGCGACGCTCCTTCATCAGGTGGTTCTGGAGGACACAATTGTAAGGCACAGAATTTATAGCAAAAGTTTACAGTGTGATATAACTGAAATTATACATTGAAAAATACCTCGATTGTCTGTTGAGTCTTTCATCTGTTCTTCTTTCATGTGTAAATCCACAAAACTTTTTTTAAAAAAATTGCATTCTCAGGTTAACTGTAACAATTGGTGTCAGCTAGACAATATGTTGAAAGTGTTCTCTGTCTGTGCCGTATATGTATATATGTGTGTGTGTGTTGTCACCATGGACTACTCTCGACTATCTGTCTCATTCTTGGACACATGCGTCTCCATCAAGGATGGACACCTCAGCACCATACTCTACCGCAAACCCACAGACAACCTCATAATGCTACACTTCTCCAGCTTCCACCCAAAACATATTAAAACAGCCATTCCCTATAGACAAGCCCTACGCATGCACCGGATCTGCTTAGATGAGGAGGAACGTGACGGGCACCTGGAAGTACTCAGGGATGCCCTCACAAGAACGGGGTACGATGCCCAACTCATCGACCGCGAGTTCCGACGTGCCACAGCAAGGAACCGTAATGACCTCCTCAGGAGACAGACACGTGCTACAACTGACAGGGTACTCTTCGTTGTTCAGTACTTCCCAGGAGCTGAAACACATTATCAATGAGGATGAGCACCTCGCCAAGACCTTCCCACACCTCCACTGCTTGCTGTTAAACAACTGCCAAACCTCAAACAGATCACTGTTCGTAGCAAGCTGCCCGACTTTCAGGACAACTCCGTACAACTCTGTCACGGTAGGCGCTGCAAGACATGTCAGAGTGTGGACATAGATACCACCATTACACGTGGGGACACCTCCCACCTTGTACCAGTAGGTACTTATGTGACTCAGCCAACGTTGTCTATCTTATACGTTGCAGGCAAGGATGCCCTGAGGCATGGTACATTGGGGAAACCAAGCAAAGGCTATGGCAATAGATGAATGGGCACCGCACAACAATCAACAGACAGGAGGGTTCCCTCCCAGTTGGGGAACACTTCAGTGGTCCAGGACATTCTACCTCGAACCTTCGGGTGACCATCCTCCAAGGCAGACTTCAGGACAGGCAGCAGCGAAAGGTGGCCGAGCAGAGGCTGATAGGGAGGGCCTCAGCCTTGGGTTCATGTCACACTACAGGTGACCACCATTGCACTACGCACGCACGCGCACACACACACACACACATACATCCTCAGACCACTCTACACTCACGCACACACATATACAATCTCTCTCACAGACACTTACAATCCCCCACCCCAGATACACACACATACTCCCACACTCACACATGCACCCTCTCACAGACTTAAGACACTCTACTCACATGCACACACATATACACTCTCTCTCACACCCACAACCCCCCAACCCAGACAGACACACATACACACACAAAGACGCACACACCTACACAGACGTTTGTGGGGTGAATTCTTTCTTGCAGAGTTACATTCTACTTTGCTCAAAAACTGCATGAATTCATGTAAAACTCTGTTATCTCACTTTTTAGATTAGAATTAATCTAAACATCATGGCATAGACAGAGAACACAGGCGGCCAACACCTTCAACATATTGTCTAGCTGACACCAATTGTTACAGTTAACCCGAGAATGCAACTTTTAAAAAAAAAAGTTTTGTGATTTACACATGAAAAAAGTCAAACTATCATGGTATTCAAACATGAAAGACTCAACAGAAAACCAAGGTATTTTTCAATGTATAATTTCAGTTACGCCACACTGCAAACTTTTGCTATAAATTCTGTGTCTTACAATTGTGTCCTCCACAACCACCTGATGAAGGAGCGTCGCTCCGAAGCTAGTGCTTCCAATTAAACCTGTTGGACTATAACCTGGTGTTGTGTGATTTTTAACTTTGTACACCCCAGTCCAACACCAGCATCTCTAAATTCTGAAGTCAGGTTATCAAAGAGGCACACATCAGGAGTGTGATGGAATACTCTCCACTTGCCTGCATGAGCGCAGCCCCAGCAACACTCAAGAAGCTTGACACCATCCAGGACAAAGCAGCCGCTTGATTGGCACATCATCCACTGTAATGACTCCTGCCACCCTTGACGCTCAGTAGCAGCAGTGTGTGCTATCTACAAGATGCATTGCAGAAATTCACCAGGGCTCTTTAGACAGCACCTTCCAAACCCACAATCACTTCCATCTAAAAGGACAAAGGCAGCAGATACTTGGCTCCACCTGCAAGCTCCCCTCCGAGCCAATCACAATTCTGACCTGGAAATATATCGCCATTCCTTTTCTGGATCAAAATCCTGAAATTCCCTCTTTAAGGGCATTGTGGGTCGTCCTACAGTACATGGACCGTATTGGGTCAAGAAGGCAACTCGCCACCATCTTCTCAAGGGCAATTCAGGATGGGCAATAAATGCTGGGCCCAGCCAGTAATGCCCACATCCCATGAGTGAATTGAAAAAAAAAAGACTCCTGCAGCAGGACCTACTTCCCATGGCAGTGGGAAGTTTTCTTTGCCGAGTGGCTGCCAAAATAATCACAGACTCTGATTTATTTCCCATTGCTCCTTTCAGCCTGTCACAAGAGACATCAGCCAGGTCACAGACATGTTGTTCGCCAGGACACGGTAGTACATCACTTTACCACTGATTATCTCAAAATATTGATGCAATAAAAAACTCAGGTATTGGCTCCAACAGAACTATGTGCGTGCAATTAGGGTTAGGGTTAAGGGTTAGGACTAGGGCAAGGCGGCAATGGTGACAGAAACACCTTCTTTTCCCATTTCCAGCTGGATTTCACAGCAAAATTAATATCTCCTTCCCTCAATGTATTAAAGCAACCTAATTTAGAGTTTCAATGAACTTAATCCTAAATTAAATAATAACTTCTACTGGAGGATTTTTGAAAAAAGAAATTGTCGATAAAACTGGACAATGTTGGCAGCCTCATATTTGTTTCTGTTGCAGGACATGTTTGATATTCAACTCTACTGAAGTCAATGGAACTGAATATTCGGCAATGGGTGACTAATTCATAGCACCTTTTTTCTGTTTCCATCCATAATTGATTCCTCAATGTGTGGAACAAGGATCAATGGTCAAATATGACCGTGCCAGTTGGCTTTTGATCTACCCGTGCTGTTACACTACTCACATTGAGAGGGATTTGCATTAATCATGGTATAAATCTAGCATTAAATTGCACTTCTTGCCAAACTCTCCAAAAGTCGAGTATGTGCCCTCTGTAATTGCTCTATGTCACATAACGGAACATGGTCCCGATGCCTTTGATTATCTCACAGTCAGAAATACATGTCAGCTTGGGTGGCTGCAGATGTGGCCAGGCAGTCAGAGATTTGGTGAAAACAGAGCATCAGATGGTGAAACACAATAGATATTTATGACATGACATGGTTTAATATCACCTTTCTCAGAAACTATTATCTTTATAAATTACAACAACAAAGGGTTTTGACACAGTTCTGCTCCTAACTATCTTTACCATGTTATGACTATGTAGAATGGGCTAATTACATTCATTAGCAAAATGCCAAACGGCGACTTTGTTTTCATTATTTTGATGTGATTTTGATCAGACATTTGATTTTCAGTCAATATCTCAATTTTCATGGAGGTATGTTTGGTGGGGGGGGGGGGGGGAGGCTGCTGTGGAGATGAAACTATATATTTTGAGATAACAGGTTTAAGATTAGAAGAGATAGGAGCAGGAGTAGGCCATTTGGCCCCTTGAGTCTGTTCTGCTATTCAACAGGATCATGGCTGATCCGACACACCTCTTGTTCACTTTCCTGTCCTTTCCTGATAACCCTTGATTCCCCAACTATTTACTCTTGACCATTAATCTTGTGGAAACTCTTTTGCCACTGGATCATGCTGCCAATTTTTGGATAATGTTTTCTCTGAAAGCGAAGGCCTCTGCCATTTTAGTGTTGGTACTGTGGAAAGGGCTGAGTAAGGATTCCTAACTCATGGAAAGCGCAACACACCTTCAAACAGAGAGAACCTTTGTCAGTCAACTGTACTTTGGATGACCATCAGGATAAGGAATGCACAGTAATTTCCAGATTTTAAAAACTGCAAGTAGTTCCACTGATGTTTAGAGGGCAAACACACTTACAATGACTGATTACTATACCCATGGTAGTCCAGTTCCTGATTTCTACTGAGTTTAGTTTGGGAGCAGTTTATAGTTCTATAATTCACATCTGAGCCTATGATCTAGAGGGAAAAATTAAGTGGTATTTCTGCTTCTAATCATTATCCAATGAGTTTTACTTGAACACAGCATGATGGCTCAGTGGTTAGCACTGCTGCCTCACAGCACCAGGCTCCCAGGTTCGATCCCAGCCTCGGGTGACTGTCTGTGTGGTGTTTGCACGTTCTTCCCGTGACTGCATGGGTTTTATCTGGGTGCTCCGGTTTCCTCCCACAGTCCAAAGATGTGCAGGTCAGGTGAATTGGCCATACTAAATTGCCCATAGTGTTAGGTGCATTAGTCAGAGGGAAATGAGTCTGGGTGGGTTACTCTTCAGAGGGTTGGTGTGGATATGTTGGGCCGAAGGGCCTGTTTCCACTCTGTAGCAAATCTATTCTAATCAGCTATGAGCCAAATACTGTATATCTGATTGGGGTCATCTATGATAGCCTTCATAGTCTATCAATATTCGCTACTGAGACTCAGACAAAGCATTCTAACTTGGGCATGCTGTGCATCACTCCAATAAAAGGAGTTAATGCCCTCCTTCAGCAATGGAGGCGGAGAAACATCTGGAAGGAAGTAGCAAAAAAAATTGATTTCATTAATTTCAGCTGTTGCATGGAGAAAGGTATAATTGTCCCAGTGATACAGGGGATTAACGTAAATGCTGATGAGAAGCAGGCATGTTCATTACAGCTGAACAAAAGTGTATGGAAGACAGATTTCCCAGCTTGAAAATATATGCATTCTACAAACAGAACTACAGAATGGAGCACAAATATAGCAGCACTGGAGTGCAAGGGAAATAAATAATTCCTTGGTCTCAATCAGAAAGGATCGCATAAATAAAACCTTCATCTCTAAGACGGGGAAGCGTCACTCGTCATTAGTAACACAGAAATTTATGGGATAGGATTGTAATTTTTAAAGGGTTCGATGACAATAGGATTTGCGCTCCTGGCATTGCAAACTTCTGAAAAAATTAAATAGAGGCTCGATTCCTGAGGGCCTCTCTGGTTATTGCTCTGCTCATTTATATTTGTGACTTGCCTGAAATAGGCAGATTGCTCATCAGGAGGAGGAACAAGAAATCAATATCTGTCAGCTTCACTGTACATGGGCTCCCTCTACTGGTAGCAACAGCAACTGCATTGCCAGCCTGCCAACAATTATTCAGAAGGCCCAGAAAAATAGATTTGAAGAGCAATTTATTGTCACTTGTGTTTTTACAAAGAAAAAATGAAAAGTTTTATAAGTCACCATACCACGGTGCCTGTATTAATGATATAAGTTATTGATAGGAAGAAAAAAAAATAAAAATTAAGGCAAAGTTTATCTCAGATCAATTTCAGTTTGAGTATAGCCGATTAAAGCAACAAGGTCTCCTTCCTATCGGAAAGATGTTGCGAAACTTGAAAGGGTTCAGAAAAGAATTACAATGAAGTTGCCAGGGTTGGAGGGTTTGAGCTAAAGGGAGATGTTTTCCCGGAGCATCGGAGGCTGAGGGGTGAACTTATAGAGGTTTATAAAATCATGAGGGGCATGGAGAGGATAAATAAACAAAGTCTCTTTCCTAGGGTAGGGAAGTACAGAACTAAAGGGCATAGGTTCAGGGTGAGGGGGGATAGATATAAAAGAGACCTAAGGGGCAACTTTTTCACGCAGAGGGTTGGTGTATACCACTGGGCAAGAGTTACAGCTGGGGGAAAGGCAATTACGATGCGATTAGGCAAGATTTAGGAAGCATAGGATGGGGAAGGAAACTGCAGGGGATGGGCATATTAAAAACGTGGAGCTTATTCAAGGAAACGTTCCTGTGTGCCCTAGATAAGTATGTGCCTGTTAGGCAGGGAGGAAGCTGTAGAGTGCGGGAGCCATGGTTTACGAAGGAAGTGGAGCCTCTGGTCAAGAGGAAGAAGGCTTATGCTAGGATGAGATGTGAAGGCTCAGTTAGGGCGCTTGAGGAAAGACCTAGAGAGAGAGCTCAGAAGAGCCTGGGAAGACATGAAAAGTTGTACGGATCACGGTAAACCCTAAGGCTTTCTATAGGTAGTTAAGGAATAAAAGAATGACGAGAGTAAGATCAAGGATAGTAGAGGAGATAGGGGAAGCACTTAATGAATATTTTTCAACAGTACTCACTCTAGAAAATAACAATATTGTCGAGGAGAATACTGAGATACAGGCTACTAGACTAGGTGGGATTGAGGTTCACAAGGAGGAGGTAATAGAAATCCTGCAGAGTGTGAAAATAGATAAGTCCTCTGGGCCGGATAGGATTTATCCGAGGATCCTCTGGGAAGCCAGGGAGGAGATTGGCGAGCCTTTGGCATTGATCTTTAAATCGTCATTATCTACAGGAATAGTGCCAGAAGACTGGAGGATATCAAATGTGGTTAACCCTGTTCAAGAAGGGGAGTAGAGACAATCCTGGTAATTCTAGATCAGTGAGCCTTACTTCAGTTGTTGGTAAAGTGTTGGAAAAGGTTATGAGAGATTTGATTTATAATCATCGAGAAAAGAATAATTTGATTAGGGATAGTCAGCATGGTTTTGTGAAGGGTAGGCTGTGCCTCATAAACCTTATTGAGTTTTTTGAGAAGGTGACTAAACAGGTAGATGAGAGTAAACTGGTTGATGTGGTGTATATGGATTTCAGCAAGGCGTTCGATAAGGTTCCCCACAGTAGGCTATTGCACAAAATGTGGAAGAATGGGGTTTTGGGAGATATAGCAGTTTGGATCATAATTGGCTTGCTGAAAGACAGAGGGTGGTGGTTAATGGGAAATGTTCATCCTGGAGTCCGGTTACCAGTGGTGTACCGCAAGGGTCAGTGTTGGGTCCACTGCTGTTCGTCATTTTTATAAACAACCTGGATGAGGGCGTAGAAGGGTGGGTTAGTAAATTTACAGACGACACCAAGATCAGTGGAGCTGTGGATAGTGACGAAGGATGTTGTAGGTTATAGAGAGACATAGACAAGCTGCAGAGCTGGGCTGAGAGGTGTCAAATGGAGTTTAATGTGGACAAGTATGAGGTGATTCACTTTGGTCGGAGTAACTGGAATGCAAAGTACTGGGCTGATGGTAAGATTCTTGGTAGTGTAGATGAGCAGAGAGATCTCGGTGTCCAGGTACACAGATCCTTGAAAGTTGCCACCCAGGTTGACAGAGTTGTTAAGAAGGCATACAGTGTTTTAGCTTTTATTAATAGAGGGATCGAGTTCTGGAACCATGAGGTTATGCTACAGCTGTACAAAACTCTGGTGCGGCCGTACCTGGAGTATTGTGTACAGTTCTGGTCACCGCATTATAAGAAGGATGTGGAAGCTTTGGAAAAGGTGCAAAGGAGATTTACTAGGATGTTGCCTGGTATGGAGGGAAGGTCTTACGAGGAAAGGCTGAGGGACTTGAGGCTGTTCTCGTTAGAGAGAAGAAGGTTGAGAGGTGACTTAATAGAGACATATAAGATAATCAGAGGGTTAGATTGGGTGGACAGGGAGAGCCTTTTTCCAAGTATGGTGATGGTGAGCATGAGGGGGCATAGCTTTAAATTGAGGGGTGATAGATATAGGACAGATTTCAGAGGCAGTTTCTTTACTCAGAGAGTAGTAAGGGTATGGAATGCTTTGCCTGCAATGGTAGTAGATTCGCCAACTTTAAGTACATTTAAGTCGTCATTGGACAAGCATATGGACATACATGGAATAGTGTAGGTTAGATGGGCTTCAGATTGGTATGACAGGTCGACGCAACATCGAGGGCCGAAGGGCCTGTCCTATGCTGTAATGTTCTATGTATGAAATGAGCTGCCAGAGGAAGTGGTGGAGGCTGGTACTATTGCCACATTTAAAAGGCATCTGGATGGGTATATGAATAGGAAGGGTTTGGAGGGATATGGGCTGGGTGCTGGCAGCTGGGACTAGATTGGGTTGGGATATGTGGTCGGTATGGACAAGTTAACTGAAGGGTCTGTTTCTGTGCTGTACACTATGACTCTAAATGCTGAAATACCTCGAAGCCACTGCTGACAAAGACCTTCAGAAGATCAAAGCACAGTGGTTGGCAACAACCGAAAGATAACAGAGAATGATGCGATGCGAGAGATAAAACGGTGAAAAATAGAAAAGAAATATGGAGAGAAAAGAACAAGATAATGTAAGAAAGAGGCGAAGTTACTGAGAGAACGATAACTGAAAGACTGACAGTGAGTGGAGGAAGAATAAGCTTTCCGTGCCTGTACGAGAGAGAAAAATGTCAATGAAAGTGAGCACCACAGAATGTGTGCAATGCATGATAATTAGGTGAACAACGTCAGAAATCACACTTCACCAGGTTATAGTCGAACAGGTTTATTTGAAATCACAAGCCTTCGGAGCGTCGCTCCTTTGTCAGGCCAGGTGATCAAATCTCAATATCTTTAGGAACAGGTTTTTCAAATTTGTCTTATGCTGAGATGTTAGTTGTCTATCAGGATCACAAAGTTCAGAATTACTGCTCAGAACTGCACATTTGATTAAAAGGTACTGAAATTTAGAGCCATTGGGAATTGTTTTCTTACTAATTTAAAAATTCCATGCTGACACAATGGATGGGGGAGGGGAAACATCAAGTGGGACAGGGACAGGCGGGGTAAAGGATAGCCTTCTGTCCCCTAATAATTCTGCAACAGGAAGGCTTGCTTACCATTAATGCCCATGTAAGGGCTTCACGCTGCCTCTGGGCAGGCAGCCTTGCAGGGAGATCAACAAAGCAAATCTGTTTGAGGTCCTTAATCCCAAGGAAGGGCCCCAATTGCCCAGTTAAGTGGCTAATTGGCACTCAATGTGGGAGGCTTTACAACCAACAGGTTGGGCCTCCATCTCTTACATTAAGAAATGCCCTTTGTGTACCTGGACAGTGCTATGATACTATGTACCTGGACGGTGCTGTGATATTATGTACCTGGACGGTGCATTGATATTGTGTACCTGGACAGTGCTATGATACTATGTACCTGGACGGTGCAGTGATACTATGTACCTGGACGGTGCAGTGATATTGTGTACCTGGACAGTGCTGTGATATTGTGTACCTGGACAGTGCTGTGATATTGTGTACCTGGACAGTGCTATGATACTATGTACCTGGACGGTGCAGTAATATTGTGTACCTGGACAGTGCTGTGATATTGTGTACCTGGACAGTGCTGTGATATTGTGTACCTGGACAGTGCTGTGATACTATGTACCTGGACAGTGCTGTGATATTGTGTACCTGGACAGTGCTATGATATTGTGTACCTGGACAGTGCTGCGAAGTTGTGTACCTGGACGGTGCTGTGATGTTGTGTACCTGGACAGTGCTGAGATATTGTGTACCTGGACAGTGCTATGATACTATGTACCTGGACGGTGCTGTGATACTATGTACCTGGACGGTGCAGTGATATTGTGTACCTGGACAGTGCTATGATATTGTGTACCTGGACAGTGCTGCGAAGTTGTGTACCTGGACGGTGCTGTGATGTTGTGTACCTGGACAGTGCTGAGATATTGTGTACCTAGACGGTGCAGTAATATTGTGTACCTGGACGGTGCTGTGATATTTTGTACCTGGACGGTGCTGTGATATTGTGTATCTGGACTGTACTGTGATATTCTGTATCTTATCAGTGCTGTTATATTCTGTATCTGGACAGTGCTGTGATACTGTGTACCTGGACAGTGCTGCGATGTTGCGTACCTGGAAGGTGCTGTGATGTTGTGTATCTGGTCAGTGCTATAATATTGTGTACCTGGACAATGCTGAGATATTGTGTACCTGGATGGTGCTGTGATATTCTGTATCTGGACAGTGCTGTGATATTGTGTACTTGGACAATGCTGCGATGTTGTGTACCTGGACAGTGCTGTGATATTGTGTACCTGGACAGTGCTGTGATATTGTGTACCTGGACGGTGCTGTGATTTTGTGTACCTGGACGGTGCTATGATATTGTGTACCTGGATGGTGCTGCGATGTTGTGTACCTGGACAGTGCTGTGATATTGTGTACCTGGACAGTGCTGTGATATTGTGTACCTGGACAATGCTGTGATATTGTGTACCTGGACGGTGCTGTGATTTTGTGTACCTGGACGGTGCTGTGATTTTGTGTATCTGGACAGTGCTGTGATATTGTGTACTTGGACAATGCTGCGATGTTGTGTACCTGGACAGTGCTGTGATATTGTGTACCTGGACGGTGCAGTGATATTGTGTACCTGGACGGTGCAGTGATATTGTGTACCTGGACGGTGCTGTGATATTGTGTATCTGGACAGTGCTATAATATTGTGGACATGGACAATGCTGAGATATTGTGTACCTGGATGGTGCTGTGATAATGTGTACGTGGACGGTGCTGTGATATTTTGTACCTGGACGGTACTATGATATTGTGTATCTGGACTGTACTGTAATATTCTGTATCTGGACAGTGCTGTGATGTTGTGTACCTGGACAGTGCTGTGATATTATGTACCTGGATGGTGCTGTGATATAGTGTACCTCGAAGGTGCTGTGATATTTTGTACCTGGACGGTGCTATGATATTGTGTATCTGGACTGTACTGTAATATTCTGTATCTGGACAGTGCTGTGATGTTGTGTACCTGGATGGTGCTGTGATATAGTGTACCTCGAAGGTGCTGTGATATTGTGTATCTGGACAGTGCTGTGATATCGTGTACCTGGACAGTGCTGTGATATTGTGTATCTGGAGAGTGCTGTGATATTGTGTACCTGGACAGTGCTGTGATATTGTGTACCTGGACAGTGCTGTGATATTGTCTACGTGGGCAGTGCTGTGATATTGTGTACCTGGACAATGCTGTGATATTGTGTACCTGGACAGTGCTATGATATTATGTACCTGGATGAAGCTGTGATATTGTGTACCTGGACGGTGCTGTAATATTGTGTACCTGGACAATGCTGTGATATTGTGTACCTGGACAATGCTGTGATATTGTGTACCTGGACAGTGCTATGATATTATGTACCTGGATGAAGCTGTGATATTGTGTACCTGGACGGTGCTGTAATATTGTGTACCTGGACAATGCTGTGATATTGTGTACCTGGACAATGCTGAGATATTGTGTACCTGGACAATGCTGAGATATTGTGTACCTGGACAGTGCTGTGATATTGTGTACCTGGACGGTGCTATGATATTGTGTACCTGGACAATGCTGTGATATTGTGTACCAGGACGGTGCTATGATATTGTGTACCTGGATGGTGCTATGATATTGTGTACCTGGATGGTGCTGTGATATTGTGTACCTGGACAATGCTGTGATATTGTGTACCTGGACAATGCTGAGATATTGTGTACCTGGACGGTGCTGTGATATTGTGTACCTGGACGGTGCTATGAGATTGTGTACCTGGACAATGCTGTGATATTGTGTACCAGGACGGTGCTATGATATTGTGTACCTGGACAATGCTGTGATATTGTGTACCAGGACGGTGCTATGATATTGTGTACCTGGATGGTGCTATGATATTGTGTACCTGGATGGTGCTGTGATATTGTGTACCTGGACAATGCTGTGATATTGTGTACCTGGACAATGCTGAGATATTGTGTACCTGGACAATGCTGAGATATTGTGTACCTGGACAGTGCTGTGATATTGTGTACCTGGACGGTGCTATGATATTGTGTACCTGGACAATGCTGTGATATTGTGTACCAGGACGGTGCTATGATATTGTGTACCTGGATGGTGCTATGATATTGTGTACCTGGATGGTGCTGTGATATTGTGTACCTGGACAGTGCTGTGATATTGTGTACCTGGACAATGCTGTGATATTGTGTACCTGGACAATGCTGTGATATTGTGTACCTGGACAGTGCTGAGATATTGTGTACCTGGACGGTGCTATGATATTGTGTACCTGGACAATGCTGTGATATTGTGTACCTGGACAATGCTGTGATATTGTGTACCTGGACAATGCTGTGATATTGTGTACCTGGACAATGCTGTGATATTGTGTACCTGGACAATGCTGAGATATTGTGTACCTGGACAGTGCTGTGATATTGTGTACCTGGACGGTGCTATGATATTGTGTACCTGGACAATGCTGTGATATTGTGTACCTGGACAATGCTGTGATATTGTGTACCTGGACAATGCTGTGATATTGTGTACCTGGACAGTGCTGTGATATTGTGTACCTGGACGGTGCTATGATATTGTGTACCTGGACAATGCTGTGATATTGTGTACCTGGACAATGCTGTGATATTGTGTACCTGGACAATGCTGTGATATTGTGTACCTGGACAATGCTGTGATATTGTGTACCTGGACAGTGCTATGATATTGTGTACCTGGACAATGCTGTGATATTGTGTACCTGGACAATGCTGTGATATTGTGTACCTGGACAATGCTGTGATATTGTGTACCTGGACAATGCTGTGATATTGTGTACCTGGACAATGCTGAGATATTGTGTACCTGGACAATGCTGAGATATTGTGTACCTGGACAGTGCTGAGATATTGTGTACCTGGACGGTGCTGTGATATTGTGTACCTGGACAGTGCTGTGATATTGTGTACCTGGACGGTGCTATGATATTGTGTACCTGGACAATGCTGTGATATTGTGTACCAGGACGGTGCTATGATATTGTGTACCTGGATGGTGCTGTGATATTGTGTACCTGGACAATGCTGTGATATTGTGTACCTGGACAGTGCTGTGATATTGTGTACCTGGACGGTGCTATGATATTGTGTACATGGATTGTGCTGTGATATTGTGTACCTGGACAGTGCTATGATATTATGTACCTGGATGAAGCTGTGATATTGTGTACCTGGACGGTGCTGTAATATTGTGTACCTGGACAATGCTGTGATATTGTGTACCTGGACAATGCTGAGATATTGTGTACCTGGACAATGCTGAGATATTGTGTACCTGGACAGTGCTGTGATATTGTGTACCTGGACGGTGCTATGATATTGTGTACCTGGACAATGCTGTGATATTGTGTACCAGGACGGTGCTATGATATTGTGTACCTGGATGGTGCTATGATATTGTGTACCTGGATGGTGCTGTGATATTGTGTACCTGGACAATGCTGTGATATTGTGTACCTGGACAATGCTGAGATATTGTGTACCTGGACAATGCTGAGATATTGTGTACCTGGACAGTGCTGTGATATTGTGTACCTGGACGGTGCTATGATATTGTGTACCTGGACAATGCTGTGATATTGTGTACCAGGACGGTGCTATGATATTGTGTACCTGGATGGTGCTATGATATTGTGTACCTGGATGGTGCTGTGATATTGTGTACCTGGACAGTGCTGTGATATTGTGTACCTGGACAATGCTGTGATATTGTGTACCTGGACAATGCTGTGATATTGTGTACCTGGACAGTGCTGAGATATTGTGTACCTGGACGGTGCTATGATATTGTGTACCTGGACAATGCTGTGATATTGTGTACCTGGACAATGCTGTGATATTGTGTACCTGGACAATGCTGTGATATTGTGTACCTGGACAATGCTGTGATATTGTGTACCTGGACAATGCTGAGATATTGTGTACCTGGACAGTGCTGTGATATTGTGTACCTGGACGGTGCTATGATATTGTGTACCTGGACAATGCTGTGATATTGTGTACCTGGACAATGCTGTGATATTGTGTACCTGGACAATGCTGTGATATTGTGTACCTGGACAGTGCTGTGATATTGTGTACCTGGACGGTGCTATGATATTGTGTACCTGGACAATGCTGTGATATTGTGTACCTGGACAATGCTGTGATATTGTGTACCTGGACAATGCTGTGATATTGTGTACCTGGACAATGCTGTGATATTGTGTACCTGGACAGTGCTATGATATTGTGTACCTGGACAATGCTGTGATATTGTGTACCTGGACAATGCTGTGATATTGTGTACCTGGACAATGCTGTGATATTGTGTACCTGGACAATGCTGTGATATTGTGTACCTGGACAATGCTGAGATATTGTGTACCTGGACAATGCTGAGATATTGTGTACCTGGACAGTGCTGAGATATTGTGTACCTGGACGGTGCTGTGATATTGTGTACCTGGACAGTGCTGTGATATTGTGTACCTGGACGGTGCTATGATATTGTGTACCTGGACAATGCTGTGATATTGTGTACCAGGACGGTGCTATGATATTGTGTACCTGGATGGTGCTGTGATATTGTGTACCTGGACAATGCTGTGATATTGTGTACCTGGACAGTGCTGTGATATTGTGTACCTGGACGGTGCTATGATATTGTGTACATGGATTGTGCTGTGATATTGTGTACCTGGACAGTGCTATGATATTATGTACCTGGATGAAGCTGTGATATTGTGTACCTGGACGGTGCTGTAATATTGTGTACCTGGACAATGCTGTGATATTGTGTACCTGGACAATGCTGAGATATTGTGTACCTGGACAGTGCTGTGATATTGTGTACCTGGACAATGCTGAGATATTGTGTACCTGGACAATGCTGAGATATTGTGTACCTGGACAGTGCTGTGATATTGTGTACCTGGACGGTGCTATGATATTGTGTACCTGGACAATGCTGTGATATTGTGTACCAGGACGGTGCTATGATATTGTGTACCTGGATGGTGCTATGATATTGTGTACCTGGATGGTGCTGTGATATTGTGTACCTGGACAATGCTGTGATATTGTGTACCTGGACAATGCTGAGATATTGTGTACCTGGACAATGCTGAGATATTGTGTACCTGGACAATGCTGTGATATTGTGTACCAGGACGGTGCTATGATATTGTGTACCTGGATGGTGCTATGATATTGTGTACCTGGACAATGCTGTGATATTGTGTACCTGGACAATGCTGAGATATTGTGTACCTGGACAATGCTGTGATATTGTGTACCTGGACGGTGCTATGATATTGTGTACCTGGACAACGCTGTGATATTATGTACCAGGACGGTGCTATGATATTGTGTACCTGGATGGTGCTATGATATTGTGTACCTGGATGGTGCTGTGATATTGTGTACCTGGACAATGCTGTGATATTGTGTACCTGGACAGTGCTGTGATATTGTGTACCTGGACGGTGCTATGATATTGTGTACATGGATTGTGCTGTGATATTGTGTACCTGGACAGTGCTATGATATTATGTACCTGGATGAAGCTGTGATATTGTGTACCTGGACGGTGCTGTAATATTGTGTACCTGGACAATGCTGTGATATTGTGTACCTGGACAATGCTGAGATATTGTGTACCTGGACAATGCTGTGATATTGTGTACCTGGACAGTGCTGTGATATTGTGTACCTGGACAATGCTGTGATATTGTGTACCTGGACGGTGCTATGATATTGTGTACCTGGACAATGCTGTGATATTGTGTACCTGGACAATGCTGTGATATTGTGTACCTGGATGGTGCTATGATATTGTGTACCTGGACAATGCTGTGATATTATGTACCTGGACAGAGCTGTGACAATGTGTACCTGGACAGTCCTGTGATATTGAGTACCTGGAGAATGCTGTGATATTGCTGTGATGTTGGTCTATTGCCTGCTTGATGAGGACAGTGCAGCCTCTATGTACTTTTAGCCAGGTCTCAAGCGGAATGCTGGGAATGAAGGAAAAATATTCAGGTCCAAAAAGAGAGTGACAAACTGGATCTGAATTTGGTTTGGGGAATGAAGTTCAGGAAAATGTTTGACAGATGCTTTTGCAACTTGAAGACTCTGGGTGCAATTCTGCAAGACTCAGTTACTCAGTCCCTTGCTTTTTGCGGCATATATTAATGATTCAGGTTCAAATGAAGGAGCTATGTTAAAGAAAGGATAAATAAGACAAATTCTTTTCCCTGGGGTTGGGGAGTCCAGAACTAGAGGACCTAGGTTTAGGGTTAGGGGAAAGATATAAAAGAGACCTAAGGGGCAATTTTTTCACGCAGGGGGTGGTACGTGTATGGAATGAGCTGTCAGAGGATGTGGTGGAGGCTGGTACAGTTGCAACGTTTAAGAGGCATTTGGCTGGTATATGGATAGGAAGGGTTTGGAGGGATATGGGCCGGGAGCTGGCAGGTGGGACTAGATTGGGTTGGGATATCTGGTCGGCATGGACGGGTTCGACTGAAGGGTCTGTTTCCACGCTGCACATCTCTATGACCCTATAAGTTGCAATGTGCTCCATAATCGGGACTATCAATCAGGAGAAAAGCTTAAGACCAGAGGAAGTTATCCCTGTTCTCATGATCTGTGCTGAGAAATGGGGCATGGAATCCAGTGTGGAGAAGCAGGAGATAAAGCATTTTTGGCAATTGCAGCAAGGCAAGGGAATGCACAACAAACAGGAGCACATGGAGCAACATGCAGAAATCTAGGGACCTTGGATCATATATCCACAGATCTTGAAATGTGGCAGGATAGGTTGCTGAGTTGGTTAAGAAGGAATACTGCATTCGTTTCTACATTAGCTAAGGTAAGAGCCGGGAGAGTCTGCAAGAATTTGATGTGTCACCAGAGTACAGAAATGGGAAAAATATCATAACTCAGATAACCTCTCCACAAAAACTAGTATACTCATACAGCCCCATGTTCCATACAATGGTGGACACACAGCTCTTCAAATTCTAATGTAAGAGAAAAGGGTTAGTATTTATATGGGTGACAGGGATCCTGCCCACCAAGTCGAGAGCTCTGTGTCATCTCCTTTAAGGAAGGCCTGCCAGAATCAGCAGTCCACCAGAGGCAGTGCCAGTAGGAGGGGCTACAGCCGGCAGAGGCCCACAGTCAGTGAGGGACTCTAGGCCACAGTTCGCAAGGGTGGGATGGATGTCATGGGATGGGGGTTGAGGAGGCTGAAGGTGGTTGGCTGCAAAGGCAGAGGGGTGACACCAAGTCTCCTCCATATTCCTGATGCCCGTGCTTTTAATCAGATAAGGCTAAACAGGTAAGGGCTTGCTATTTGGGCTTTTACGTATGGCAACTGGCCAGCCGGCTATTGGGTGAATACCAGTTATGGTGGAATGTGACCTTTCAAAGCATTAACTGTCCAATTAAGTGTCTCAAATGGCATTTGGACATGAAAGCCATCCACAAGTAATCTCATTCGCACTTAAGCAGGGCAAAGTTGTGGACACAGTGGTGCCCACATGGAATCCTCCTGCCCAATTTAATGCCTTCTCAATCTCCAAACTCATAGTGGAGGGCATTTATTTCAGGCCCAACTGTGGGGAACAAGAGTGGTAAGTTCTTAAATGCTTTTCTCTGCACACCTACCCTATGCTCAAAGTCTTTTACCATTACACTTACAAGTTCCCCTCCAAGCCAGATATCATCCTGACTTGGAAATATATCACCATCCCTTCAGTGTCCTCCTGAAGCGAGCTCAAATCCCTGAGACCCTCTCCCTAGCCGTTATGGCTGTCCCTATGACTTGAGGACTGCACAGCTCACCCCCACCTCCTGCTGTGTAATTAGAGAATTGCAATAAATGCTGAACTTGTTAATAATGGTCATATCCCATCATTGACAAAAAAAAATTAAAAACTGTTGCAGGAGGGACAAGAAGGGAAAAAATAAATAGAAAACAAAGACTTGTTAATGGAGGCTCCTACAATTCATTTGAGTAGCTTAAAGAATTTGAATTTTCAGGGGAGTACAGTAAAAACAAAACTATCATGAAGAAATCACTACAGATCAAAGAACTAACATAGTTCACTGCAACATCCAATATTTTAACTAGATCAATCCAGTTTGATGCACTTACCATTCCAACCATATTTTTTACAGCCTTCAAAGAGGAGATTAGGAGAAAGAAAAACAAAAAGCTTTAGATTCATGCATAGGTGATACACAAGTGCAGTAAATTGAAATAGCAGTCACCAAACATTAAAGCTTAAATGAATATACACAGAAAGAGACACCAAGCAGGAGGAGTCTAGCATAACACTGTTACCTTGCATCACACATTTGTTTAATTAGGTTCATTGAGAGTAATGAAGCCAGCTGTATTAAAGAGATATCAAAGGGTAGCAGACGGTTGAGATTTTTTTGGAGGAAGTTTTCTATGGTTTTATTATTTTTTTGCAAGTAATTTTCTTTATTTTATCTCTAGCCATGAAACAGCTTGCAGACCTGCTCCAGTCCCACCATATGTTGCACTACAGTCAGCTGCTTGATGTGTGAAAGTGACATGGGGTGACTTGGTATCTGATTTCCTCCCACTCCCTGTGGGAATACTTCTAATCTCCAACTGATGAACCATGGAAAAGGCTTGCATTTGACCACACTGTAGCATTAGTATGCTGGAAAATCACCATGTGAACTTAAACTGAAACTAACTATGAGGGAAGAGACTGGAAAGCTACAAAAGACATTCTAAATCTGCCCTACAGTAAAATACACAAACTCTTAACCATTACTAGGTGTCTGTAGTGTAACTAGTAACAGTGACTTAACGCACCAATTACATCTGATACCAGCTGTCAAAACCACCACAGATTATTAAATCACATCTGGCAATTACACTGTGATATCTTTTAGTTTATAAATGTTTATTCTATTCATCTAAAACTCATTGTGCACTATTTTATGAGTATATTGTTTTATAAAAGCTGTAATGTTAAACCAATATTACATAGCATAAATTCCAGATTACATTTTCACAACCATATAGTTGACAACACTTAGTTCATCTTGTGAATCTTAAACTGAATCTCTTCATTTGCTTTAATATTTATAATAATTACAACTTCTCTTTCTCTTCAGAACCCTTTCCTTTTGGTGAAGTGGTGATGGGAATGCAGTTTGCTTCCACCTCCACATTACCAGAGTTCAAAGGCAATCCCCTGCGGGTAACTCACTAAGATGAGGAACTAATGTGGGATAGTTGCCTTAAACTGTCTTGTACTCCATTTCTACCTTGTCTCAGTGCCCTTGTAAAACCTCCATTCTGAGAGCATTCGAGTTTTCCTACTCCTAAAAATCTATGAAATGTTCACAGCAATTCAGAATTGAAAATAAAATTCCATTAATCACCATTATCCAATAACCGTAGTTTGCATGTGTGTGTATTTTGACACCATAAAAAGGGCTGGATTAAACAGGCTGTAATAGTCAACTATCATATTCAAGTACAGCCACTACAATAAAGAAAGAAGATATTCCAGAAACACAGCTGAGAGGATTGTGAATAATTCTTGCATGGAGGAAAGGTTCAAATTAAGAAAAAGAAGGCACTGCACTACAAGTCAGGAATTGTCAACCTACTTTAGGCAACATATAATTTACAACTATCCCAACTGTGATGTCGGAGCAAATTACTGCAGATGCTAGAAACTGCACTGAAAGCAAAAAGTGCTGGAAATCACAGCAGGTCAGGCAGCCTCCTTGGAGTGAGACCAAGCTAACGTTTCAAGTCTAGATGATCCTTCAGAGCTGCTGAAGCTCGTCAGCTCTGATGAAGGGTCATCCAGACTCCAAATGTTAGCTTGCTCTCTCTCCACTGATGCTGCCTGACCTGCTGTCATTTTCAGTACTTTTTGCTTCACCCCAACTGTGAAGTATACAGAATCATTGTCACAGGTATGGCATAAAAATCAGCACTGTCTGTCAAAGGTACCATGAATTACTTTTGTACATTTGTTGCATGTAAGGTTTTAGAATGACTTGTGGGTTTTAAATTGAGAATGTATTGAGTTACATTCTTACATATTGTTGAAGCAGCTCACGCATTTGATTTTTTTTTATTAAGCTAATTCCTCAGGATTCAACAGCAGATTGTGTTTTCGAGGTATTCCCACTTCTGCAAGATAAGGGAACCTTACAAATTTAATGTGTTCAGGATTTCCTCTGACTTTTAAAATCCACTGAGAAGATAAGTGTTCATCTGAGGAGCTGAACGTTTCCCACAAGTTCAGCTTTACTGGTGCTCTTTAAAGGGTGATCCACAGATATACACAAATTTGTTCAGATTATTTTCTCTTCATCTTTTGAGTTCCATCCCAATAGGTGAATTGGAAAGAGCAATTGGTGTGAGCTATTGGGGTTGGACTTAATACTGCTCTCACCTGAAGTACAAAGATAGACTCTTCCCTTCAGTTCTCACTGAATAGTAATCAGAGGGAGGGTCATTATCTAATTTCAATTCTCTGGTATCTTGCTACTATATAACTGACTTGCCACTGCCCAGGCTTCTACTACTAAGACAGACAGCTCCAGTTGGGGAACTTTTCAGCTCAGAAGACTTACTTCAGTTTAAAGCTGGACCCAATTTTCTCCCTGGGCAGGAGACAGCTGGATTCAGGTGGAGCTGATCCCAGTAGCAGACACAAAGCTTCCGTGGAGGTGGGAGAGAGCTGAGGTGGACTGGTTATAAGGCCCACGTTCATTCTTGGGTATTTTGTTTCACTTGTTTTGAAACCTGTTAGGCTTCCTGGCGCTCGTATCTCACAAGCTATCCACTCTCCCTTCCACCCATCATGGCCCCTCCACAGCCACTCACCAAGTATCCAGCATGGTCTACAACTCACACACAAACTTGATGCTGAAAGAAACTCTCATTCGTGAAACTAATTCACAGCTTTTAAATCCTCCCAAGGGTTTGAATCACTTATAAAAAGAAATTATTTAACCTCTCCATCAAAAACAACTATTAATTTAATACCCTTTTTAATCTGCTAATCAACCTGGGAGTGCTGCTGAGATAATTATAGCTTCTGAAACTCAGCCAAGCATGAATGTTACTAATCCTTAGGAAATGTCAGGAAATAATTCTTTTGGAACTTAGTTAACAGATGGCATTACTTTTTCTACCTTTTCTAAGCTCTCACTTAGAAACTCAACTTTCTTCCCATGTATAATGAGCAGGTGATTTTAAAAAAATTTCAGATAATAAAACTTAACAGATCTTAGATGTCTTTCAAAAGCATTTATATCCACTGCACAGATTCCATGACTCCTGCACTGAGTTAAAGCCCTTGGAAGAGCTAAATGGGATTTGGTTGAATTCAATGCCAAATTCAAATTGCAATATTGAGTTTGGATTTCCCTCCTGTATGAATCATGTGGCACTCCTCCCCGACTGGCAAAACTGGGATCTTTTGTAAATGGATCTGTAGTTTTGTCTCAACTTCCTTTTTCAAAAGGTCACTTAGCTGTTCCTGATTCCCCCAAAATTAGATCCTATGCACTAACGATATGGAACATTATCATTCATAAATTTGCAGTGGATTTTTTTTAGCCTTAATTTCATTAAACACGCTATTGAATTTGGACTTTAGAGCTGCAATTGTTTAAGAGATTAAATCAGAATTTGAAAAATGTTTGCTGCTGACATTAGGTTTAATAAAAAGTCAAACTAATGTCAACAACTCACGCCTCAGGTTCTATCGTACACACAATGTTCACCGGGCTTTCTGTTTCAACAAGATCAGTGAATGTGACGAATTCAGACTGCAAGAGTACCTCTCAGCTTTACAATCCTTTGATTACACAAGAACGAACAGCCTTACACATCTAGTTCTCTAGACGGGTAAAGGTACTAATTCAGCTTTTTAAAAATGTAACATTGCTGCATTTATGTGTAATACTAACACCCTCACCCAGAAAGATCAGGCAAAACCTACTCCTAAATGTGAACTAAATAGATGACTTTGGCCATTGTAATCGATTCCCACTGTTTCCATCCTTACAAAGTATCTTGCACTTAACTTGGTCATGAGCGACGGGCTTGTTCCTGGGCTGTACTGTTCAATGCTCTAACTTTTACAGAGAAGAATAACTCTTCAGTGGGAAGTGAAGAAATGGTCAAGATTAATAAAAAGAAAGAAAATTAGTATTTTCATTTCTAACATTAAAAACTAACTTTTATCATTGATTTGACACATTTTGACTCAAATTATTTCTGTTTGTTACGATTTTGCTTTGGCTACGAAATCACTTTTAAAGTTTAAGAAAATTAGGTGAATGTAAGTAAATTAAAAACATGATGTTTAATATCATGGCAGAGAACAGACAACAGTTCAGTTTGAGTATCTATAGATCAAGAGCTGTGTATCTTTAAACAGGATCTGTTAATTACATAATGAATTTGAATGTTGACCTGCTCAGACTTTTAATCAGTAAGGGAATCAAGGGTTTTGGGGAAAAGGCAGGAAAGTGGACTTGAGCTTTATCAAATCAGCCATGATCTCAGTGAATGGCAAAGCAGACTCGATGGACTGAATGGCCTACTTCTGTTCCAATTTCTTAGTGTCTTATTGTGTGCTTGGGATCCAGCCACTCACGATACATATCAATAGTGTGGAGGTGGGAACCAAGTTTGTGGATGGTACAAAACTAAGCAGGAACGTGTGCTGTGTGAGGAAGATTTAAGAGGTTTCAGAAGGATTTGGAAAGGCTTAGTGAATGGGCAAGAACATGGAAGATGGGGTATAATGTGGAAAATATAATCTGCTAAGTATTTCTGAAATGGTAAGAGTTTGAAAAGTGTAGATGTATAAAAGAGATCTATGTGTCTTCATCAATCAGTTAATAAAAGCTAACATACAAATGCAGCATACTATTTGGAAGGCTCATGGAACGTAGACTTTATCGCAAAACAATCTGCGTACAGTGGTAGTAAAATCTTGCCTCAGTTGTATAAGAATTTGATGAGACTGCACCTGGAGCACTGTGTGCAGTTACTTTTATAATTATTATTATGATAGAGGAAGTGCAATATAATTTCATCAGACTTGCTCCTAGGATAGCAGGACTGTCCTATGAAGAGAGATTGGGCAAACTAGTCCTGGCCTTTATTCTCTAGCATTTTGAAAAATGAAAAGTGATCTTATTTAAACCCACAAAATAAAAAGTCAATGCAGTAAGGTGTTTCCTTTGGTTGTGGGCAGTCTAGACCTAGGGGGCACAATTTTAAAAAGGATGCCATTTCGGAGAAGATAAGACAAATTTTTATTTCTCAGAAGATTGTGAATCTATGGAATTTTCTAACCCAGAAGGTGCTGGAATCATAAGCCTTTGAGTATTTGTAGAGATTGATTTCTGATTATTAATGGCATAGAAAGTACGGGGATAGTGTGGGTAAAAGGTATTGATGTATTTGATCAGCCACAATTCTATTAAATGGCAGAATAGGATCTGATAAGAAATGTTTGCTCTAAGAATGAAAACAAATAAAATTACTAACCATTTAATGCGGCATTTGAGGAAGTGATATTATTGCGAGACTGTTCATACAATGACCCAAATAATGTTCTGGGAACCTGGGTTTGAAACTGTGGCAAATGGTGAAATGTAGGTTCAATAAAAATTCAGAATGAACAGTCTGATGATGACCACATAACCATTGTTACCAGCTGGTTCACTCATATTGTTTAGGGAAGGAAACTGCCATCCTTATTGGTCTGGCCTACATGTGACTCCAGACCCACAGCATTATGGTTGGTTGTTAACTGCCCTTTGGGCAACAAATAATAGTCTATCCAGTGATGCCCCCCCCATCTCATGAATGTTTTAAAACAAACATCTGCCCAGATGAATGGTCTACTCTTGTTCCAGTGTTCCTGCATTCTTTCTTCTCTTGTACATTGCATCCACTTCAGTCAAAAGAGAACAATGGTTAAAAATCACACAACACCAGGTTATAGTCCAACAAGCTTAATTGGAAGCACACTTGCTTTCGGAGTGCTGCTCCTTCACAAGGTGGTTGTTGAGTACACAACTGTAAGACACAAAATTTACAGCAAAAGTTGACAGTGTGATGTAACTGAAATTATGCATTGTTTGTTAAATCTCTCTCAGAGACTCAACAAACAAAGTATTTTAGTTACATCACTGTAAACCTTTGCTATAAATTCTGTGTCTTACAGTTGTGTACTTCACAACCACCTGATGAAGGAGCAGCGCTCCGAAAGCTAGTGCTTCCAATTAAACCTGTTGGACTATAACCTGGTGTTGTGTGATTTTCAACTTTGTACACTCCAGTCCAATACCGGCATCTCCAATCGAGGATAATGGTGTTTTTAACTGATATTATTTCCTGGATATTCCATATTATTTGGTTGTCCCATTGTTGTTTTAAGTAACATTATCATCGACAGCCACGGGTGAGGTGCCAGAAGACTGGAGGGTGGCAAATGCTCTGCCATTTTTAAAAGAAGGGATACAAGGAAAAGCCAGGGAACTACAGACTGGTGAGCCTGACATTAATAGTGGGTAACTTTCTGGAGGGGACTCTGACAGACAGAATGCACATGCAATTGGAAAGATTAGGGATAATCAGTTTGACTTTATGCAAGGGAAATAGGGTTTCACAAATTTGATTGAGTTTTTTGAAGGGGTGACCAAAAGGATAGAGAAGGCAGAACAGCAGTTGTCTACATGAACTTCAGCAAGGCCTTCAACATAGTATTGCACTGGTTTGTAAGGTTAGATCATATGGGATCCAAGGGAGCTGGCCAACTGGATAAAAAAATTGACTTGACAGTAGTAGATAGAGGGTGGTAGTAGATGGTTGTTTTTCAGACTGGAGGCCTATGACCAGCAGTGTGCTGCAAGGATTGGTGCTGGGTCTACTGTCATTTGTCATATACATAAATTATTTGGAACAGATATAGAAGGCATTTTTAGTATGTTTGCAGATGATTCCAAAATTGGTAGCATAGAATTCAGTGAAGAAGGTCATCTAAGAGCACAACAGGATCTTGATCAACTAAGCCAGTGGGCTGAGGAATGCAGATGGAGTGTAATTCTGATGAATGCGAGATGTTCCCCATTTTAGAAAGACAAACCAAGGCATAATGTATGGTAGGGCCCCTAGGAGTGTTGTCAAACAGAGAGACAAGATGAGACATAGGGGTTCAGGTACATAGTTCCTTGAAAATGTCAAACAGGCTGGCGAAGAAGGCATTTAACATGCTTGCCTTCACCAGTCAGAACAGTGAATGCAGGAATTGGAGCATCATGTTACACCTATGCAAGACATTGGTAAGACCATATTTGGAGTACTGCATACAACTCTTGTTGCCCTGCGAAAGGAAGGTGTTATTAAACTAGAAACAGTGCAAAAAAGGTTTGCAAGGATGTTACAAAGACTAGACGGTTTGACTTATAAGGAGAGAATGGAGCTATTTTCCCTAGAGTGTCAGAGGGAAACCTATAGAGGTTTATAAAATCATGAGAGGCATAGGTAAGGTCTAGCCAAGTTCTTTTCCCAACGGCTGGGGAGTCCAACTTAGACAGCATAGGTTTAAGTTGAGAGGGGACAGATTCAAAAAGTCATTTGGACAGGTACATGAATGCGGAAGTTTTAGAGGGAGAAAGGCCAATGGAGACAAATGGGACTAGCTCAGTTTATGAAGCCAGGCTGGCCTGGACAAGTTGGGCCAAAGGGCCTGTTTCCATGCTGTATGACTCTATGACTGTATTCTACAATTGCATTACAGTACAATGCTAGTAAGACATCAATTTGTGGTAGTTAATACTCAATTTTTCCTTTATCATGGCTGGATTGGTAAATTATTGAGACTGGGAGCTGTAATGAGGGTGGCATTGAATAGTCCAATATCGTGTCAGTCTTCTCATCTGCTTTTGAATATTCTCATCACATTTATCATCTTCTGATTTTTATTTGTTCCATTATTCTACAACAAGTACGTAATAGTTTTTCAAAGGTCAATCTCTGGTAAAAAATGCTTATTTTGAGAATGTAAACAGATAAAATTAAGAGCCATTTAATCTTTGTCATGTCAGCTCCTTTCCAAAATGTGTTAATAATTGCTATCAAAGCATTACACCTAGCATTCATCAGGACACAACTGCAAGAATACCAAATCTTAAACAGAACAATAATTTATAATGCAGACATTCCTTGGTTCACCCTGCATGACAATGCACTGACCAGTCAACTCGACTTGCTTGGCTTGAATTTAAACTAAAGCTTGGCAGTTATGTGTTCCCTAGTTTATTCCCCATGGTAACACTTCTATCAATCAGAGTCAGCCAGTCAACACTGCTTCTGCTGCAGTATAAATTTTTGTTCTATTTGAGATTTGTTATTCTTGTAATTTTGTGTTGATAAGTGCACAACAAAATGCTCCACAGCAAGTCTCTTTTTTTCTGCTTTACTTATTAATTATAGTCGTGTTATCAGAAGGAAATTTTTAAAAATAATGTACACCAGAGATCCAAATTTTAAAAACTTCCAAGAGTCCTGGAGAGCTAAATTTACATAACAAAGATGGCAGCATCACAACCTACTTTCAGTGATAAAGAGCAAAATCTAGAGATCAAAGTTTGTTCTCACCCGATTAATAAGCTGTTCTCCTGTCTCTGAAGCTGTTATAAGTTTGCAGAGAGCTTGCAGTGCAGCATGGGGCAACCCTTAACACAAGAGAAAGAGTATTACATGCAAATAAATGGAAATTCTACATAAATACAATGAATGTGCAACATAGTAAGACAATGAACTATATAATTCCAAGGCCATATGCACAGTGACATATATAAACACCAAAATAAACTAGACATACACAACTTACATGATTACAATGCCAAAACCCTCCATATGCAAGTACTCCATGTATCTCACATGCCACAATATTTCATGTCACATCACGGCATTCATTTGTAGGATACAGAAGCACACACTCCAAAACAAAAATAATAGAGCCACAGGTCTTCAGACTCTTATTTGGCTTGTCTTCAAACAAAATCAGGGTTCAATCTTATGTCTTGGATTGTAACTAACCTTCAAACGAACTCTCCTGCGTTGAATTAATATTTATTCGATCTTATAAGTTTTAAAGGATACATACCCACACTTTAACAGCAGAATGATACATTATGTTTTATGTGGGAAAATATTCCTGTCCTTAAAAAATTGGTATAGTTGCCAATTTACCTCAAGCATCACCACAGTAGAATCGCTAATATATATCCAGCTGTCACTGTATTCATGGAATGTACACATGCACAAATACAATCGAAAACATTGTGACTAATGTAGGCATATTTACACACATTGGGAAGATACATAGCATTTCATACATAAAATGTTGACATGGCATTATGTATAATCATAACCACAATAATGAAACATGTTCATCTGCATCAAAATAGCATCATAATCATTTGGTAATAATATATGTTCAAAGTATGACATGCTGTTTTAAAATGACAGAGATGTTATATCATCTGAAGAAGTGGTGGATGTAGGCACAATTAGAACGTTTAATAGACCTTTGGATAAATAAATGAATAGGAAAGGTTTGGAGGGATATGGGCCAGGGACAGGCAGGTGGGACTAGTTTAGTTTGGGATTATGTTTGACATGGACTGGTTGGACCGAAGGGTCTGTTTCCATGCTGTATGAGTTTTTATGTAACGCAAATGTGTTCTTCTGCTACAGTGCAGCAATGCCCTTTGATCCACAAAGTCTATTTGCTAACTAACCAGAACCTCAATGCATTGACCATTTAATTATTGTTTGGTCAGGGATCATCAAATTTTCAAGGGTGTTCATCAGTTTTAGACTTCAAATGGATCAACAATAGTATTTATAATCGATTTTGAATCTAAACAAAAGTTTAACATTTCTCTCTTCATTTCTGCTGTTTGCAATCTTTCATGGCATTCTGCATTAGAATTTGGAGTATAGATTCAGTTGATAAGAAATACAAAGCTTTGTGGCACAATGGACAATGTAATTCTATGATGTTATCTTTCACGTGAAATTTGAAAAGGAAGATTGCTTGCGAAAAATAAATAAATTCACGAGATATTGCATGGACATTCTGAGAGCCAATCTGTGTGGTCAATGGAACTGGTGCAAGATGGCGGCAAAGTAAGACATTCCAGTCAGAGCTCCTCTACTCCACCCATAGTTTTCCCTTTGTCTTTTTTTTTACCCACCTTCCTGTTTTTTTTCAACTAATGACTTTGACTTACCCGGAAGGGAATGGAGGAGCTGGCAAGAACTGGAGGTGAATCCTAGAGCCACACAAGGACACAGTCCCAGAGCGAAGGGCAGCACAGGGAAGCAGTCCCAGATGGAGCCAAGTGAGGGGAAACAGTTCCTGGGGCACAGCCCAGTGAGGGGAAGCAGACCCTGGTGGAGCACAGCGAGGGGAAGCAGTCCCTGGTGGAGCCCAGTGAGGGGAAGCAGTTCCTGGGGCACAGCCCAGTGAGGGGAAGCAGTTCCTGGGGCACAGCCCAGTGAGGGGAAGCAGACCCTGGTGGAGCTCAGTGAGGGGAAGCAGACCCTGGTGGAGCTCAGTGAGGGGAAGCAGACCCTGGTGGAGCTCAGTGAGGGGAAGCAGACCCTGGTGGAGCTCAGTGAGGGGAAGCAGACCCTGGTGGAGCGCAGCTAGGGGAAGCAGACCCTGGTGGAGCGCAGCTAGGGGAAGCAGACCCTGGTGGAGCCCAGTGAGGGGAAACATTTCCTGGGGTACAGCCCAGTAAGGGGAAGCAGACCCTGGGGCAGAGCCCAGTGAGGGGAAGCAATCCCTGAGGCAGAGCCCAGTGAGGGGAAACAGTCCCTGAGGCAGAGCCCAGCGAGGGGAAACAGTCCCTGGGGCAGAGCCCAGTGAGGGGAAACAGTCCCTGGGGCAGAGCCCAGCGAGGGGAAACAGTCCCTGGTGGAGCCTAGTGAGGGGAAGCAGACCCTCGGGCACAGCCCAGTGAGGGGAAGCAGTCCCTGGTGGAGCCCAGCTAGGGGGAGCAGTCCCTCGTGGAGCCCAGTGAGGGGAGCAGTTCCTGGGGCACAGCCCCTGTGAGGGGAAGCAGACCCTGAGGCAGAACCCAGTAAGGGGAAGCAGTCCCTGAGGCAGAGCCCAGTGAGGGGAAACAGTCCCTGGGGCAGAGCCCAGTGAGGGGAAGCAGTCCCTGGTGGAGCCCAGTGAGGGGAAGCAGTCCCTGGTGGAGCCAAGTGAGGTGAAGCAGTCCCTGGTGGAGCCCAGTGAGGGGAAGCAGTCCCTGGTGGAGCCCAGTGAGGGGAAGCAGTCCCTGGTGGAGCCCAGTGAGGGGAAGCAGTCCCTGGGGCAGAGCCCAGAGAGGGCAAGCAGTCCCTGGGGCAGAGCCCAGAGAGGGCAAGCAGTCCCTGGGGCAGAACCCAGTGAGGGCAAGCAGTCCCTGGTGGAGCGCAGTGAGGGCAAGCAGTCCCTGGTGGAGCCCAGTGAGGGCAAGCAGTCCTTGGTGGAGCCCATGAGGGGAAGCAGTCCCTGGGGTAGTGCCCAGTGAGGGCAAGCAGTCCTTGGTGGAGCCCATGAGGGGAAGCAGTCCCAGGTGGAGCCTACTGAGGGGAAGCAGTCCCTGGTGGAGCTCAGCGAGGGGAAACAGTCCCTGGTGGAGCTCAGCGAGGGGAAACAGTCCCTGGTGGAGCTCAGCGAGGGGAAACAGTCCCTGGTGGAGCTCAGCGAGGGGAAACAGTCCCTGGTGGAGCTCAGCGAGGGGTAACAGTCCCTGGTGGAGCTCAGCGAGGGGTAACAGTCCCTGGTGGAGCCCAGTGAGGGGAAGCATTCCCAGCGAAAACTTACCTTGGAGCAGCTGAGAGCCAGTGCGGAGTGGTCTAGAGGCTTGGAGCAGAGTTGTTGAACTGGGACTGCGCGAGCAGTCAGACGATGTGTGGAAGTCCCTGTGCTGAGCTACTGCAATGTAATGTTTGTGTGTTATTTGTTTATATGACTGTAATAACTAGTTAAAAGAATGGTCATTACAGTTATGTCTTATTTCTGTAAAGTAATGCAATTCCTTTTCTTTTTCATTCCTTTTTTTTTAATCTAAGAATTGTACCAAGGTACTTGTAGCCAAGACGGTATTTTTACAGGCTACTTTTTAAAACGTTTCACTGTACTCCCTGTATGTCTCTGCTTGAGTAGATGTGACAATTAAGGATATTCTATTCAAAACCCTAGCTCGTGGTCAAATAGAAACAAGCGATGCAGCTTTTCTTAGTCAAAAAGCTTTATTAACTTCCTCTGTCTTACAGCACTCATCCCTACAGCTGTCCTCTATGTATATGTGCTCAAAAACAACTCTTAACTTTAACACGACATTAACAATATTTAACATTGTGATTATTCAGATATGAGCATATGTGGTGGTATGGAAATTTGATGTGTTAATGTTGGTGAGCATTATACAGTCAATATGTATGAAATGTTGGGTAGATAAATAGGTGACAGTAGAAACAGATCAGTATTTATATAAACAGCAAATAAATATGTGGCATTGTACAGGAATGCTATATTCTCTACATTTATGGTGATTAAATGATGGCAATACAGAAGCAGCAATCCGGTTAGCAATGATAATTGATAATGTGATGATGAATATATTTAAGAGAATTTGGAATACACATAATTATGAAAATACCATAAACCATGTGGACATGTTAAACAAAGCAGTACATATAAGCCCACTTGCTTTTATCATCCATTTTTTTGGTTACATCATTTCTTCCGGGGACTTGGGACCAGTCTGAGATTTGGACAGATTTGAACAGATAAGATCTCAGCAGATTTAAACACTTGCCGATAAGTGTTCTTGATCTTCAAATAAAACGTAGGGGAGACAATCTGTTTAATTTTAATTATTTGTGGTTGGTTCAATTAAGAGTAAGAGAAATTGTGATAGAGGTTCTGGGGTTTGAAGATGATTCCCAAATTTGCTAAGAAAGTTTTAGAAGGAAAGAAAGAGACCTTATTTTTAGAATTAGCAAAGAGGTTAGAATTGGGTTTAACCAAGGATAAAAGTAAAGCTGAAATTGTAAGGGAATTACTCAAACACTTAGGTGTGTCAGAGAAACAGACAAGTGCAGTAGAGGTAGAAAAACTTAAATTACAATGGAGGAAAATGGAGTTAGAAGATAAAGAAAGGGAGAGAGAAAGAGAAGAGGGGGGGACAGAGAGAGAGAGAGAGAGAGAGAGGAAAAAGAAAGAGAGAGAAGGTTCTTAGCTGAGCAAAGAAAAGACAAAGAACACCATTCAGACTTTCCCAGACCCTCTCTCTGAAAGGTACCTTTTCATCTAAAAGATCTGCGCAGCAGAAGTCTGAAGGAAAGACCCAGGAATCTACAGAGAAGAATTGACACAGCTGGCTGGTTTTAAAACTTGATTTATTTTGTAAATTTAATCGGCGTTTTATCGGATCAGTATATTGTTATTGAGTAGGAGGTAGATAAGTTGTTAAGACAAAGGAGCCTTGCAGTATAGACAGTTGCTTAATGTTCTCTTTTAAAGTTAAAGAATAAAGTGTTGATTTTTTCTTTAATTAGTAGAATTTGGGTAGTTCTGTCACTTTAACAGATTACAAAGCAAGGTGAGCTTTTCTGTGTGTCTGGCTTAAATTAGCAGGGTTTACCCTGTGTCGTAACCCCTTCCCCCCGCCGGGTTTGGATGCTATATTTCCATCCTCTTGTACCATTTGGCTATAGGGGTAATAAACTGATCTTCAGTTTGTTCAATAACTAAGTCTGATAGGACACAGCAGTAGGAGGCACACTTTAACATACAATCATCGGGCTAAGCAAGGCCCGAGCATTTTTCAGAATGATTGGAATGCAAAAAGATTTACAAATGGTTGATTTATTTAAAAGCTGTATTGTGTGTGTGTGTGTGTGTGTGTGTGTGTGTGTGTGTGTGTGTGTGTGTGTGTGTGAGAGAGAGAGACAGTGTGAAAGACAGTATTAGTGTGTGTGTGTCATAGACAGAGAGAGAAGGAAAGAATACAGCCTGTGTGTAAACTAAATTAAAAGCAATACAATTCTGCAGACATTCTCCAAAGGTACACATAATGCAGTGTTCTATGCTATTGACTGAAATTTCTATATATACATCATTATTACCTATCCTGTGACCTCTGAGGAAACCTCCATTGATGCAAATTCAAAGTTGCAGTACATTTTTTTTTAGTTTTAAATTGAAGTACTTTTTAAAAGCAAATGTAATGAGGGAAGAAACTGTCAGAAATGTCACAGTGCAAGACAGCTCAATGCATTTAAAATGCATAATACCACTGGGAGCGTAATGACACCAGCAACAATCACAAAGGATGGGATTTATTTTAATATATTATAATTAAAATTAAGTAATTCTATCAAAAAACACTTTGGGAAATGCAATATGCCAGATAAGCTGCAACCACAAGCTATTCTCCACACCCAGACTCTAGATCCCTTTACAGAACCTATTGTTTCCCAATCAAGAACATTTGAAAACTCTGCCACCAGCCATCCACACCACCTCTACCCTCAACAGCCCCCACTCCCAACCACCCACATACCTTAACAAAGTAGCTATTTTGTTTGGTTCAGATACAGTAACACAAATATCAAGGCTCCTCCTATATTTAACAAGTTATCTGCTGGTTATCTGGGTGTGATAGGAGTTCCCTTACCATTACTGACTATAATTCTAGCACGTTTTTCTCTGATTGATCACCTGACTAAGTCAGCACAGAATTTAATACAATCCAGAAAAGCTTTTAGTTCTTATCATTTCTACTGTATTTGTGGAGATTTCTACTTTATGCCAGGTGAAGGAAATAGAGCAGCCTATCCCAGGTAGCTACCCAAAAATAGCTGCTAGAAAATACTCATACATGGTCCTTGGGCAATTGGGCAATTGTGAAGCCCTTCCCCACTGTTGAATACTCTGCCAACATTTACCAACTGGCCCCAAACCCAAAAAGTTAAGTACTGGGTAAGGATCCTCCAGGGTACACTGTGGAATAACATCCTGCAATTAATTCAAGAAAGGTGAAGAGATGTGATCGAATTGGTGAAAAAGGAAGAAAAAAAATACTCTGGGAGAACTTTGTAATGCAGGCAGAAACTGAGATTCTTCCACATCTATGAGTAAGGACGTTACTGAATTTTATAATGGCAATGCCCCTCTCTTATTTTAATAGCTACTGACAGAGGAACAGTTTGTTCAGAACAAAATATGATTTGCACTTCACCAGGAATTTCTCAAAGAGTTGAAGGTAGTTTAAGGTAGGTTCTCGTTCATGGAAAAATAAACCCATTTTCACATAGGGCAGCACAGTGGCTCAGTGGTTAGCACTGCTGCCTCACAGCACCAGGGTGCCAGGTTCGATTCCATCCTTGGGCGACTGTCTGTGTGGAGTTTGCACTTTCTCCCAGTGTCTACATGGGTTTCCTCCGGGTGCTCCAGTTTCCTCCCACTGTCCAAAGATGCGCAGATCAGGTGAATTGGCCATGCTAAGTTGTCCATAGTGTTAGGTGCATTAGTCAGAGGGGAATGGGTCTGAGTGAGTTACTCTTCGGAGGGTTGGTATGGACTGTTTCCATACTGTAGGGAATCTAATAGCACTCAGGACACATTTGTGCAATGCCACTCACTTGGGCAATATAAGCTTTGATGCCCTGCTGTCAGAGATGCCTTAAAGATGGACAGCTCTCTCTTCAAAACCCCCAGTGTGAAAACTGCATGGTTGGTAACTGTTACTTGTCAATGCAGTTACTTCCATTCCTCTTATCTGGCTGCAACTGAAAAATAAGGTATCGAGGACCAAAAGCAAGGTAAGAGTGAAGAAGTTGTTAAATTTTATGCACATTTTGTGACAGCCATCACAACATATTGGCAATCTTCACACCCACTGGGAGGTTACTCTTCATATTGGGGTTCAAATTCAGCCGAATCTGACAGAAGGTATCTCCCATTTCTGACGTGAAAAGAATTTAGGGCAATTCCAACAGTTGTCAGCTGTGATACATGAGCAACACAAGACTATTTGCATTTTTCCAAAATTAGTAGCAATCTGCATCTCAAGCACAGTCGGTGCTGCAAAGAAAATAGACATAATGTGGTGGGAGGAAGTGCCTTTCTGGTGTTATGCAAAACACATTACTGCTGCAAAGGGGATTTCATTAGCATTTTAACTGTGCAACACACAACCTGACAATGTCTAATGTAGAAGACTACTGGAAGCTATTCCCTGCATCTAATCTGCCCCTGGAGTATTTGAACAAAACATTGTCCCTTTAAGGGTGCATTACTTCATGTCTTGAATGCTGTGCAACATAAGCTATTTAGACATTTTGTAAATATATTATAGCATGTACGTCAAGTCATTTTTGTCTTGTAAAATTATCGATCTTCATCTTGCAAGACATGAAGTGAAATTGAAAAGAATCCACAAAGCTAGAAATCGGAAATAGAAACAGAACAGTCTGGGCATGCACAGCAGGATCTGCCAACTAAAACAGTAAGTACAGGTTAACACACCAGGTAAAATTCCAATGCAGCATGCTATTTTTACCTAGGAGTGACTGGAGTGTGGTGCTGCACTGCTGAAGCCGATCTCCAGGGTCTGACACTGGAAAGAAGACAGCAGCTGGCAGTCCACTCGTCGGAGGGTCAAGCCTGAATCCTACTGCAGTAAGGAGTGACTGCCAACCTGGGACACCTCCCACTTTGTTCTCGACACTGTGCTGGGAGGTGTACATGGAATTCCGCTGGCCATTCTGGATTCGCTGCAGTGACTTCTCCACCTGAAGTAATAAAATCAGAATTGACTTTTCATTCCAGAGTCCTAGCATTTTATTTACTACCAGAAAATCTATGAGAGACTAGAAAATAACAGTCTTGAAATTATGCTAAGCATACCTCATTTTATATTAAATGGGTCAATTAAAATACACTAAACCACCAAATAGCAGAAACTTATAATGGTGTTAAGTGCTTATACTCCATTATGTGGCACAATTTCAAAGCAGAACCTTTATAGGGCCATTTTCTAAATTTAAAACACATGAACAACTCTCTCACTGCCTTCCAAACTAATTAGACACAAATGGGTGAAGGTGGCATTGATGTCTAACCTGATCCATAGAAATTGCACCCACATAGGGCAATGATTTCCCTTTGGCTAATAGATGTCAAAATCCAATTTTTTTTCTTACTGATATTGACGTTCTGAATGAATTCTTTTCAGAATTGTTTAATGAGGTTGCTATAAATAATCAAATATTACATTCCTACATAAATTCCTAATCCCTGTCCTCAACTACTCCTGTATACAAGATTAAAAAAAGTGTGGAACTAGCCAAAACTTTTATTGCCATGGTATTTGCTTCAGCGCCTGCCTTTGTATCTATATCTACCTGCAGCCTGACTTGCTTCCCCAGGATGGTTAGGATACATCAACAAGCAGAATGTTTTCATAACCAGTTTTGTTACATCAATTTCAACAGGATGATGGGCTTATAAAATGATTTTAAAAAAACATTCTTTCAGAAGGATTACCACACAAAGCATTTGTTCAATGCCATGTTTTAAAAAAGCATGCTGTTTCTCTCACAATGTCCAACTCCTACATGAAATATAATTTCACAAATATAATGATTTAGGACAATCTAGGTCCAGAGAAATGCATATGGTTATTGCAAGACATGTTCGAGGAGAGTCGAGAGCGTGGTGCTGGAAAAGCACAGCAGGCCAGGCAGCGTCCGAGGAGTAGGAGAATCGAGTGTTCGGGCATAAGCCCTTCATCTTTCGGCTTAAACCCGAAATTTCGATTCTCCTGCTCCTCGGATGCTGCCTGACTTGCTGTGCTTTTCCAGCACCACATTCTTGACTCTAATCTTCAGCATCTGCAGTCTTCACTTTCTCCATATTCAAGGAGAGCCAAATAAGACTAAGAAACAATGTGGGAAAATGAGAGTTTTGAAGCCAATGTTGGATAATACCAAGGAGCAGCACTGAGCACCTTTCTTTTCCTGATTGTCATGGATGTTTTCACTGAGTAAGGGCAACAGGAGGTGCCATGGTCAATGAGGTTTGCAAATTACATTAAACATGACAGAATACTTGGAGCACTGGAGAAGAGCACTGGAAGTCAAAAATATATTGATCAGACAACATGGCCCAATTTATGACATGTCAGTTTGAGTCAGACAGGAGAATCAGAGAGCACGTGCAAAAATTACTTGAAGAAATTGGATGATTTCAAGAATATGGGGCCAGTGGTAGCATAAGGTGCAAGTATAAAAATGGGAATGAAGTAACGGATTAATCCTGATTGAAACAATTGGAGGATGTGCTGTGGAAGAATCTAAAGTCAGTTGTGAGAGTGGCCTTCATTTACAATGCAGGAGCTGGGAAACTTCAAGCAGAGAGGAGCAACGAATGGATGCTAAATGAGATGAGTACGCTGAAATGGAAGTGTGAAATAATGAGAAAGGGCAAATCAGAAACCAATACATCTGTGGAGTTGGTGAAAATTGAGTGTGCATCAAATAAAGTAGTTGAGATGAACAGAAATGATTTGGTCACCCATCACAGAAAGAGAAAATATGAGACATTGGGGATGCAAATGAGTGAGAGATCCACTCTGCCTCTTTCAGGGAAAGCCGACTCATTCATAATAATCAGGCAGGTGGCAGGGCCACCAGTGCAATTGGGACCCACTGGTGGAAGTCCTGCCTAGTGAAAACTACTGGCCTCTGATTGGCCAACTGCTCATGCTCAGCAGTACCAGACAGGAGACAATGGCCACCCCATGCCACATTGGCCAACGCACAGCCACATACCTGCCCACATCCCAGGACAAAGATAAGTTACATCTTGAAGTGGGTGTGGAAATCTTGAATTGGGGGTCACAGAGAGAGGGGTGAATGGAGGCCAATGGATTAAAAAGGTCGGGCTGGATGGGTAGATGGATGGATGGCTAGACCCTCAACCAGACATTGACTGCCTTTCATGGAAGGACTCTCACTAACAATATAATTTGCATTCACCACAAATCCATGCTGTTCAAGGCACATAGCTCATATCTCGCACATACAACTCCACTCTCCCACCCTACTCACTGCTGAACCGCAGCGCCACACAGTTTATATGTGCTTAGCTACATCCCATTAAAACATCCAGCTAGCGAATGTCACATACAGACTAGCAATCAGACAATTCCAAACATTGGCTTTTATATACAGTCAGCAAAAGCAAAATCAAACAAAATGGATGGGGGCTGCAGTAAGCTCCCACAATGCAAACCAAATGCTGGTATGACTTTTTTATTTCAAAAATATACTTTATTCCTAAAAAATATCTTTGTATACATAGTCAAGGAAGCAGTTCGCTGCTGACGATACAGGATTCCCCTGACCACTTGTGATGGCTCCATATGATGGCCACTGCCCACTCCCATGGGCATTCGTCAGAAAGATCCCCTGAAGCTGATCAGCCCGAGTGGATGACTGACCATGGTCAAGAGCCAAGCGTCTGTGTGTACTGTGTCTATGACTGATATTGGAGACCCTCTGAACAACAGTGGTCCTCCACCATTTGACTGAATTGAGAACTTGACTCCACTCACTTGCTGACATAGCCATTTTCTTAAATGAACATTAATTGCATTTGCCGTACATGCTGTAGGTATTATTCTGCTGTGGCACACAGTAAACTACTCCTCCTTGTTCACCACCAAATAGATCCTACTGAAATCCTACTATGTGTGTATGCAAACGAACACTTCAATATGGGAGTACTGATTGATTTTGGCTCTGGCTGAAGTGCCAATGCACTGACAGGCAAGACAAGACATGGTTGCCACAAACCTGCGGATTTGTGGTGGATGAGTGAGCACTTAATGCAAACAAGCAGCCCTGAGATGCAGCCTGGGTGCCTATCCCTAGGAACAAGGAGTCCTTACAGCAGTCTTTCAATATTAGTTACTGGGGTTAGGGTACCCCACAATGAAGACCCATACTCCATAAGTGTCCTACAAGTGGAGTGGGGAGGCACCAGCAGAATCTGAGGGTTTGACAAATATTGGATGCCAATGTTTTTGCCCAAGGGGTGGGTGCGATAGATACCCATGGATTGTGCCCAGAGATGGTGTGTTGTGATAAGCAAGTTCTTTGCAGAGAGTGGTGAGCTGAAGTCACCATGTACCTGCTCTGACTTCTAGGTAAGAGAATCTTGCCATCTAGTTTGATCATGGAGGGTGGATAGTTAGGAAGCTGCAAATTAATGAGGCAAGATATGCAGTTACTAATGTCATTACCAAACAATAATTCCCCTTGATAGGCAACTTGACCCCGAGGACTTAGTTAAAAGATGCAGCAAATTGCTCCCAACATCAAGCTAGGCTTCCCCAGACTTCTTGTGTAGTTCTGCCATAGGTCACATTATTCAAGCTCCAATAAGATTCTGTCCTATGACTAACAATGGATCAGAATATGAATAGAATTGAATGGGCATAGGATGCAGAGGAGGAGCATAAGTTTAGAGAAGATTAAAGAAACAGGATCTGACAAAGCCACTTCTAAAAAAGGACATGGAATTGGCATGCATATTTTAATTGCTTAGTCTTTCCTCCAATTTTCTGTCCTCTCTACGCCCCTTACAGCTCATTGTCTGAGTGATCATTCTGTACAGGTATGAGTCTGGACCTAACCTCATTTTCTGGGCACAAATGTGCATCTTTGTGTAGAACATTAGTTTGCATCTGTAAAGAGCATTCACATGTTGTTTTTGTCCCTAGTCAGGGACAGCAGGATAATCCCACAACAGCATAATGATGGAATTGGAAACTTCCCCATCTGTGTGGATGGGTCTGCTACAGCAAAAAAATACTTAAAGTCAGAGGAAAAGCTAGATAGGCTAGAGTTCTTCATTCTCAAAACAGGAACTCTCACAGGAATCTGTCAGAGGAAAATTAAGAAGAATCATTGAAGCCAGAATATTGAAATTGTTTAGGTTAATGCATAAAAACATATGGAAATATGGTATAGCTAATTTTCCAGAAATACAAATGCAGACTGGATAAAGCACTTTCAAGATCTGAACATCATGATCTATTGATTTAAAGAACTGAAACACATCTATAAAGTGTAAGATTTTTCAAATAAGGATTATCTGTTACTTACGATGTAATCATTGCTATATTTACTCCTAAACAGTTAATTCAACTTTTATTTTCAAGGATACACTTTAATCTCCCATCTTTACATTTTTATGGTTCATCTTTAACACTAATTTTAGTTCAAAGATGTAATGAGTTGCTCCCAACATCAAGCTAGGCTTCCCTGAACTTCTCATGCAATTCTGCCACAGCCCACATCATTCAGGCCCCTGCCCTTTCCCACTGCCCACCCCCTCACACACCCTGAGCGCAAAGAGAATAAATTAATTGTACTAGCTTTAAACATTTCTGTGGTGGACAGTTCTTAAAACTTGTTCACACATCAAATAACTATATGAAGTTTATGTTATTAACTAGTTTTAAGTTATTAACTAGTTAAAGTTATTTGGTTTTTAAGCATTAACAACAATGCAATGTATTCCGTGGATTGAAATGTGCAGCCATGATTTTCAGGTACTGGCCACTTTGCAAAAGTTGTATGAATCAGAGTCACAACCTTATTAGGCAGTTTATAAAACCTCTGTAAAGATATGACTTCAGCAAGGTAATGTATGGTGCCCAATTATTTTGCAACAAATAGCAGTCCCTCCTAAATCAGGGTCCATGTAATGACAATGTTTATCATATCAGAAGATGACACAAATTAGGGACAGGAGCAAGCAATTTACCCCCTTGAGCCTATTTCAGCATGCAGTAAGATCAAGGCTGATTTAGCTGTGGTCTTCATTTCACTTTTCTGTCTAGCCCCATGTAACTCCTGACTTTTGTTGGTCAAAGTTCTGTCCATTAGCCTTTGAATAGATTAAATGACCCTGATCGAACTATACAGCACAATACATCTTGCTGTTAGCTCAAGTTTGAGGATAACACCTTACACTGATGTTGCTCATCATGAGTAAAATCTTGCACATCTTGCAAGAGTTACACTTGGTGTCCAGCAGGACATTGTACTGGTTAGGGAGCTTGACATTATACTATGACGACAGCTCCTCAAGTTATTTTTAAAAATATTTGTTCGAGGGATATAACCATCACTGGCTAGCCCAGCATTTAATGCCGATTTGTAATTGCCCTGAAAAAGGTAATAGTGAGCTGCCTTCTTGAACTGCTCCAGTCTGTGGAGGATTGTGTACTCACAGTGCTGTTAATAAGTGACTTCCAGGATTTTGATCCAGGGACTGTGAAGGACATCTAGGTCCCTCTTTACTGCAGAACTGTGCAATTTCTCTCCATATTTAAATAATATTTTCCTTCTCTATTCCTCCTGCCAAAATGGACAATCTTATATGTTAGTATATATGTTTTTTGCTGGTTAGAAGAAGCAGTGTTATTCAGCTAAGGTCAGTTGCTATTTTCTAATACGTTGTGGGATTCAACTTTATTAACAGAAGCTCTTTTACTTTTTTAGTTTCAAGCCACAACCACAAGCCACAAATTCCAAACAGGGCTAATATTTTTCTTTGATATTAATAGTTACATTACAAAATATTGGTACCAAATTCCACAGTGATGTAGTTTCCCCCTCCTTTCCACTACATGTTACAAAAGGCTGACTGAGTAGCTCACAAATGTACAACATACCAAGTGCAGCAGAACACGGAGAGCATCCCGAGCACGGTCAGGATGTTGGAGGATTTCAGACAGTGCCTGACCAATAAGAGATGAGGGGCTGTTCAATTTAACATCATTTCCAATAAGCGTGAAACCTGCAAAGGAAGAAAAGTTTTCAGACAACAAAATGATTAAATGTTCAAACCATTAAAGCAAAAATGAACAGACAGTTATAACCAGGCTATAATAAAAAGTGTGTAGTGTGATTGCATTATACAAAGCTCCTCTATAAACCATGAACAGTGATTGAAACCTTGCACAATGTAAAGTAACTGTAATGCCTGTATAATGTAACTTGTAAGCTACATATTGAACTGTGACTGTGATTTCTGTACAACAGCAACTATATATCAACTGTAATCAATATAAAATAGTGACTGTAATTCTGTATTAGTATTATTAGAAAAGTAATTTCCATATTAAACATGATGAAAATAATCTATATATAATGCAACATGACTAATCATAATATAAAAGTGATTAGAATTTGATGCAATACTGCTGACAACACTTGACAAAACGGACCTTCTGGCCCAATTGTATTACGTCACCAAGATTATCTGCTTCCAGCTGTTAAATTGCCTCTGTGTCTACCTGTGCCTCAGCTCATCTGCTATTGCAATCCATATCCATACCTCGATTATCTCTACACTATTATTCCAATGCTTTTTACCTCGCTCCCAACCTTGCATGCTGCATAAACTTAAACCCATTCAACAGTCTGTTGCTTGTAACCTTATTTGCATCTAGAACTATTAATCAATTATGAATCCTCTACACACATCAGTACATAGACAACATACCGTTAAAATATTTTGGGATATTTGAGTGGGGGAGATGTACTACACAAATAAATATGTTGTTGTTATAATCTCTGTATCACATGTTCACTGTGATTGTAATCACAGTGACTGTAATCTCCTTCCAATGTATTGTGTTCGCATTGTTTAATGCACTAGCATAGAGTGAGTGATCCCTGAAGAACAGGCTTGGAGTTAAGTCAGGAAATCGGTTCTGTGTTTGGGGGAAGGGCATCTCCTTCGAGAGCTAGAAACTCAGAAATATGAGTTTTAAAAATGACGAGGCATTTTTAGTTGTTTTTACTGCAGGTCACCAAGCTGTACTGAATTCACTCAGAAGTGCATGAGAGGGTCAGGGTTTGGAGTGTTGGGCTGAGAAGAAATGCATTTTGCTCCTCCTGGCACAGAAACTTTAAATTTTACACCTCAACTCATGTGGATTCAGCCTGCCTCATATCCTTTAAAGAGCCAGTTTACCCCAACGCCTGTGAAGACCCTCTTTCAGATCATTTTTACTTCTATCCTGACCCAAAACACCTGCTTGAGAGAGTTATTATTCAGCAATCGTTATTGATGTCAGACACAGGGCTGTAACCTCCAAACCATATCATAGCTATGATTCCTGAATATATCACTGTATAGTAACTATGGTTTCCATATTTGTGAAATATTTATATAAATTACAGTTCTTACGGACGTCAAATTAACAATTTTGCTCTTACGCACAAGCTTTCTCTACACAGTTAGTGCATTTCATGGTGTGAGCAGCCACTCATACAGAGTAACAGAAAAATAGAATAAAGTATGGAATGCTACCAATGGGTAAATGATACCAAAATGTAGCAGCTATAGTAACAACATAAAGTCAAGAGTTCGAATCTTATTGTGAAAATGGTGATACAAAAAGACAAGTCATCAAGTAATTTACAGCCTGGCAGGTAAATAAGCAGGAAAATGGTTCACTCATATTCTTGAGGGAAGGGTATTTGCTATCCCTCTCTGATCTGACTTACACTGAATGCCAAATCCAAACTGTACAGTTAACTTGTATGTTTGAATAATAACTTAAGAGCAGTTAGGAATGGGCTATGAACACATTTTTGCCAATGCCACCAACCTACATCTTAACAGCATTTTAAGATCCACACTCTTACTTAGATTTTAGGAGAAATTCTACCTACATATCAATCCAGCTTTTTCTTGAGGTAATTATACACAAAGCATCTGAGTGTGCAGCTGAATACTACCACTTTAAACTGAACGTGACAGATAGTCAATATCATCCTGGGGGCAGGATCACTACTAACGTTCACTGTGGTGTTTTTAAACACTATAATTCACCCAAAATCTGCCAACCAAGTGCAAAATGATCAAGAAATTTTAAATGAAAACTACATTCCAAAGAGGGCAAATCAGGATATTCTGGCTTGCTTTAAGAACATTGCATTAGAAGCCGGCTCCACTATAAAACTCACCCCCAGATCAAATTAATCACCATTTTGAGATTCTGTTATTTGTATCTGGGGAAGCTCTGAAAGCTAAGCATTTTTTTCTATATTAAGAAACAGATATATTATTAAAAGTTCACTAAGAGATGATCCATTGTACACCAATGCATTTATTAAATGGCCCTGTGTATACACTTTTTGAGTCATTCTCAGTTATTTAGAATAGAGTTGTTCACAGATGATGGGGTAGATACACCAATTAAGAAAGTCTTCTATTTTGGGATGATTCCATTTTCAGTCCTATTAACAAAGCTGCAGCAGGTTGCCATTCTTAACTATATGAAGGAATATTTCCAAACTCTGTTTCTTAAATTAGCATTCTAAAATGCTGCTTGATTGCACTGATTCACGGCCAATTTCACATTCAATGATAGGAAAATGAGTTGAGCAAATACATTGAAAAAAAAACAATTTTATAAAATGAACACAATTTTAAATGAGATCACTGATTGTGCCCAAAGTGACAAAATTGTTGGCTCACATGTTTCTCCTTATGTCGGTATCACACAAATTGGTTTTCATATGAGATTCCAGCAGTAACGGGCTCATTGTAAATCAGAGGATAAATCCATTGATTAAAAAAAAAACTTTCTGCGGTGTAAAACTGGCTATTAATTCATCCTAGGCCCATTTAAAGCCATTGGCACAAACAAAATTCACTCTGCTCTTTTTTAAAGTAGTTTCTGCCTTACTCTCATCTCTTTTCATCAGTGACAGTGATAACAATTTCAGCTTGTTCATTTCATGTCCTTTTTCATTAATTAATTTAGTTAATTAATTTGATTTTTTTGCAACAAAGTGCCCTTATGTGTATTCTAGTCTGCGTCCCCTGTTCTGTGAAATCTCAAGTACCTGTCATATAGAAAGGAACATTTACTCCCTTCTGCAGGCAGGTTATAGAAACTGACGGATAATCAAGGTTCCACAGGGACAAGGAGCAGACTAATCAGCTGTTCAGGAGGAGCAGTAGCGCCTCATTTACAGTGCTTTCCTTACTTACTGGATCTTTTCAATCCCAGTACTTAAAGGAAGACTATGTAAGGAGAGCTCTGTGTAAGAGCTTCCTCCATTCCATGAAGTCCATTGACTTTACGTTGTTACTATAGCTGCTACACTCCATTAACGACTCATCATTCTATTTGTTCCTCTCACTGGTCCTGGCAACAAGATTGATTAGATCCCCAACTGCCTGCAAATGTAAGTGAGAATGTGGGCAATAGGAGCACAAATAATTGGGGTTCAATTATCATTTATTTTGACTGGTCACCTCATCTCTTGTTTTCACTTAGTGATCTCAACATCTTGCATTTTATAGCATCGTTAGTGTAATCTACCAAAATGTGGATATGGAGCTGGTCTTGTTGACCACCTAGTCCTAGAACATGTCAATACAGAGACTTTGTGTGCTGCTTGTTTTTCAGTTACCTGCCCAGTTTGAAGGATGTGCAAACTGCTTGCTGCTCTGCACTATCTTCATGGCTTCCCCAAGCGCTGCACTGGATTTCATTCCATTGAGCAGAGAGGAGTAGAAGGTGTGGACAAACATCTTGGATGCAGCCACAGGAACCGGCCAAAGAGAAACCAAAACACAGTGCGCTCCTGCAGCTAGAAAGGCCCGCGTCAGCCCAATAATGCCATCCGCTGTTACTTTATTGTTCGACTCTTGGTAGGAGCCAAGAACGACCAACTTGACAGGAAGGTGCAGTTCCAGGATGTCAGCTGCTGTCAATAAGAACTCCTGCAGCGGAGGGCTGTCAGTTATGCTCTCCACATCACTAGCATCATCTTGCATTCTCAGAGACTCTGGAATTGTGTAGCTGTTTCCAATGGAACTCTTCCCACCAATGGTGCTTCCTTCGTTATTTGGTGTGAGGACCAAAGCAGCTAGTTTCCAGGAAATGTGGGTTGCAAAATGAATGCATTCTGCCTGACTGAGCATGCTCATCACCCTTTCCTTGGTAGCGGCCGTGCTTACCAAGGGCTGGCAGCCCAGCAGCTCTGAAACCATGTAGGCCTCTTCCTCAGCAGAAGGCATGGGTCCCCAGAGCCACCGGTCCATTACTGCAGACGGAAGTGTGGGATTACCTATTACAGCTGCCATTGAGGTAGAGGAGCTGCACACAGATGTGCTCTTTCGAAGATGGGACTGTACAAAACAAGATACAAATGCATATAGTTAACTGTTTCAATAGAAGTAGGAAAAATTCCAAACATTTAAAGCCATATTCCAGAGGGGCAGTGTGGCCTCAACCTTATGTTCCCTCTACCTTGAGGTTACTTAAAATCTATATTTTTTTACATGTCTAGCAAGGAACAGTAGCTTGGCCATTACCAGAGCTCGTTCAGTGTAGGCAATAGAAATTGTACAAGAGTCAATGAGAGTGACTATTCTGAATATATTCATTTAACAATATGGTTTACATAAAGGCTGTGAAAGGAGCAGGGTCAGATAGGAGTCACAGAGATAAGTTAAGGTTAACTGAATGATAAAGAAGGAAGGGAGAAAATATTAGAAGTGAAATCTAGTAAAAGCTAAACTAGGAAGAAGAGAAGAGGGTATGCAAGGTGAGCTAGAGAGAAGGATAAAATTTAACTGCCCGGCCATACATGATTGCACAGGAGTTCTGAGTGAAAGTCTAAGTCTCTAGAGCATAATAAGAAGTCCAACAGGGTCAGTCCAGGGATTAAAAAACTGAGCAGGCCTTGCGAAGGTTAGGACATAATTCCAGGAGACGGCAATCTATTGTGAGGATACCGAATGTTTAATTAGTTCGAGAATGCAGGTGTGCAGGAGTGTGTCGTTGCGGTGGTAAGAAACATGGTGGAGGGATACAAACATGGTGGAGGGGGCTGGTGTGCAGGAGTAGTTAGCAGAAGGCAGCAATGAAATCAGACTTTCAGAACATGAGAATAAGGATTCTACTAGATAGACAGGGAGAAAGGGAAGAGAATGCCAGGCTCAGCAATGAAGTCCTGTATTAATACTAGGTTAAATTGATGGAAGCCTTGGGAGATATATATGAAAACTGGGTCCCTTGGATACAGTCATGCAGGGACAAAACATACACATAGTAGCTGTTTTAGAACACATTTCACTGGACAATGTTTTCAGGGCAAGCTTTATTGAAATTGCTAGTTCAATGAGGAAGCAGCACAGTAAAAGGGTTTTGACGAGTTCCTACCCTGGGGCTTCCTTGAAGAGCCCGGATTGAGGGAACAGCGATGATACTGAACCGTTCATACAGATATTCATTCGAAGAGCTCCCTTTCAGTAGAGCAAATGGAATGAGGTATAATTCCCCTTCTAGGACTAACACAAGCTGACGGTGTCGGCCAACAGGTCCACTGGAATGCATCAATCCCTAAAGAATCAATAGACAAAAAAATTGTTAATTATATATAACAAAATTTCATCTCTTTGGTAAACTAGCCTACTATAGCTCACAGATCAGATACTGATAATACTTCCTGGTTGAATCGATTATTATTTATAAAACTGACTCATTCTTTCCTCTTTGTATAGCATCCAATCAGATAAAGCTCTGTGCCAACAGCATAGTCAAGAGCTACCAGAATTCACCCCACGATAAATGAAACCCAAAGTGCTGACAGCTATATGTACTCCCCATTGTTACCATTCCTGTTCAGCTGCTTAATCTCAGCAGGTACAAAAGTGGTAATTTCACTATTACTGTGTTCCTGGTAAATTCTTGCTTTTAAATAATACCTAAATGGAAAAATCTTTAACCTTGGTCGTCCCTATAATAAAACTAAACTGACCACCACAAACAAACATGACTGGCATTCTCCACTCTGTATGGATTTGCAAAACACTCTCAATCATTTCTATTTTGTACATTAAGAGACTCAGCCTGTTCTTGAATATTGTCAAACAAAAACTCATACCAACCAATACTTGCTCAGTCACATATTCCATCTTCAATATATTTAGAATTAGAGACTCTGGAATTTGTCAAGCGCTTTCCTATATCTTGGCAACCACTTCTCTCGAAAGGACATCAACAACAAGGAAACCAATCACCTGATCAGCTATGCCAGCTGAATGTTCGACAAACCATGGTTGTGAGTGCTTGACAACAAAAGTTTCCGCAAGTGAACAAAAATCCTAGTGTACAGAGTAGCTGTCATCAACAAACTCCTACATTTGAAAGAGATCTGGATTATAAGAGAGCTAGAGGAATTCGACCAGCAATGCTCCCAACACATTCAACGAGTCAATGGGAGGACCACTGAGCAAATATTAATGTTCTTCCTGAAACCAGTTCGACAAGCATTCAGATAAAAGTCATGTAAAACAAATGATAATATGTCAATACTGTATCTAGTTGATGGAAAAGAGATTCCCCAGCAGATCCTATTTATTCAACTCTCAAATGGCCAGCATTTCAGAGTAGAACAAGAAACACAATAATGACATTCTGAAATTCTGTGTAAAGTGTAGACATATTGATATTAATGACTGGGAGGAGCTTGCTACCAATCATTCAAAATGTTGACAAGTTGTCCAACAAGCTGCATCTGCTCAGAGTCAAAACATCTTAATGGTGAGAAAGAACTGGTGTAAAGGAAGGAAGGAAAAGAAAATAAATGCTGCAGCCTGGATCCCACTACTACGCGGGGACATCCTGCTCCATGTGCTCAATGATCTGCAGGTAAAGATTTGCCCTGTTCAGTCACATAAAGACCCATGGCAGAAACTTCTGAATGAGGAGACATCATTCTCAAATCAAGGGACAGCGACATCTCAAGTAAAACAACATAACAATGATACCTTTTGGAATTGTTCAGCAGACATCTTCATAGGAGTGAATAAATCAGAAGGGGGAGTTAAAAAAATAAGAAGTTCAAAGCACATGTACGCTCATCATAGCACATATAATGGGAAACCAAGAGTCTAGCAAGAATGAGGAACTTTAATAAATCAATACAGTACAAGTAATGAACTAATACCTAGAGAAATTAATATAACTAAGTGAAGACAAATCTCTTGGACCTGACAATGTGCATCCTAAGGATTTAAAAGAGATAGTTGCAGCAAAGGTGGGTAAATGTGAGTTTCTCAGAATCTAGGATAGTTTCTGAGGATTAGAAAACAGCAAGAATAACATTTCTCTCTCTTTGTTAAAAAAAACAAACAGGGAATCAAAGGACAGTAAGCCTTACATCAGTAATAGGCAAAATGCTAGAACCTTTTTTTGAGGACATCACAACAGAGCAATTAAAAAGAACATATGTATTAAGCAGAGCCAATACAGAACTAGGAAAATGATATCGTGTTTGACAGATATGTGAAGAGTTTTATGAAGAGATAACTACCCAGGTAGGTAAGGATGAGCCTTAGTTCATTTGAATTTTCAAAAAACATTTTGAAGATGGGGAGGCACTGTATTAGCATGGATTGAGGAGTTTAATTGATAGAAAACACTGTGGAGAAATGAAAGGGAAATACTCAGGCTGGCAGGTGATAACCATAGGGCTGCCACAAGGATTAGTTATTTACAATCTAATTATAACTTGGGTGAAACATTTGAGTGGAATACATATACTCTATTAATGATACAAAGTTAAATGAGAAAGTAAACATTACAGGGAGCACAAGGTGGCTACACTAGGATATGTAAGGTTGGGGGAGAATGCAAATGTATGTCAGATGGAATATAATGTGGCCAAGTTATCTATTTTGCAAAGAAAAATAAAAAAAACAAAGTCTTGAAGAGAGAGAGATACAGAAATGTTTGCCTTCAGAGATAGCAGGTGTCCTTGGACATGAATCACAGAATGCTAACATGCCAAATATAGCAAACAGTTGGGAAGACCAATAGTTCGTTAGCTTTTGTTCCAAAGGGATTACAATATCAGAGTAAAGACATCATACTGCAATTATAAAAGGGCAATGGTGAGGTCACACCTGCAATACTGAGCACAGATTTGGCCTCCTCACCTGAGGCAGGATGTATTTGCCCTAAAGGAAGTGCATCAAAACAAAACAAAACAAGATCAAGATCAGTTTCTGAGATTAGGGGATTGTCCTGTGAATATTATACTAGACCCACATCCCCTAGAGTTTAGAAGAATCCAAACTAACCTATTTAAAACATTTAAATTTCTTAAGGGCCTTAACAGAATAGATGCCGAGAAAATGTTTCTACTGTTCGATGAATCCAGAACAGAGTGACAGACTTGGAATAAAGTATCTGTCGCTAAGGACAAAATGAGGAAAAAATTCTTAAGTTCTTCAGAGGGATGCAAATCTTTGGCATTTTTATTGACTGCAGAGAGCTGTGAATGCTCAGTTGTTAAGTATATTCAAGAGAAAGGTAGACAGTTTGCTAAGAAAATTAAGGAATGTGGAGATAGAGCAGGAAAATTGTGTTGTTATAGAAGATTAGCCATGAACATATTGAAGAGCTAAGTGGCCTACTCCAGCTCTTATTTCTTATGTACTTGTGTTTACTTTCACATAGTTTTAACTGACCACTGTAAATTGCCAGCATATTTCATTCTTATTTCAGATTTGTAATGTCCAAACCTGTATTCTTTTATATCTGTACATCTTATTAGTTTTCTGTATTGGTTTAGAAGCACGCAAATAAATAGAGGGTAACAGATAGATGAGCATTTAGACAATTTCAAACACAATCCACAGGAGAGAAACCTGAATCTTTCTAAGCTTAGTTTGTCTGGTTAGCTGGTCACTGTACTGCCATAAATTTAGGCTAATTGTCACAGTTTGACATGTTTACAGGCACTGCTATTACACACAGCTATTATACTATATTAACACATTGTGCGAATGGAAGCATGTCAGAAAAACTACACCAGATTTTTCTTTGCATGCTGTTTCGTACTGTTAATCTATTGTAACTGGAAATCACAAGTCCCAAATTACTGCCACAATAAAAAGCCATAATGTTCACGTCCAAACTCACTTCCCTCCCCCCCAAAAAAAATTCTGAACACTCCCACCCATCATACTGGTATGCTCATTACAGGCTGTGACATGAGGTCAGCAGCACTGACAAATACATGCCCTGAGAGCTCAGCCTCTTGGATGACTCTTCTCCGTTTTGACATATTGTTTACATGTACCACAATTATTCTGGAGGGCTTCGCTCTGCCAACCGCCCACAGATGCCAGGCTCATATGCTACGCTGCTAAATTTACCATCACTGGGCAGTCTCAGTTCCCTTTGGAGACAGAGAGGTGACAAGCAGTAGCACCTCACCGGAGGGCATGCTGTCTTCCAGAAACCAGCTTGTATAATTTCAGTTCTGCTTTCTGCACCAGCAGCAACAGCCATCAGCAACATAATGGTGTTTAATCCCTAAAACACACTGACATGTGCCTGGTAAATTTCCATGCACATTAGATGTCCCCAGAGTTCCACATTTTCAATGATACTTTAATGTTTATAACCTATAAATAAAATGATACGGGTAATTTCCACTTGCAAACAGCTTTGAACTATGTGACTTCATTACACTGAGATAGATGCTTTGCTTCATTCAATAACCATTACAGAATTAAATAAACAATATTAGAGACTTCCCACAGCTATTATACACTTAACTATCCTCAGATATTGAGGAAGTAAAAATTGGATTTTGTGCCTTTAAACAATTTTTCTTCCCCTTACAATATGATAAAAGGATAACACAGCTGACCACATGGGTACAGAGGTTCTGAGCTGGTTTAGAGATTTACGTGGTGTATTTACAGTATCTCCAGGAGCAGACATGAACTTCAGAAATAGCAGGGCCTTCAAAGACATCCATAATCAACTCTGATCACAACTTTGTCACTTTGTCACTTCTGGACCAGGAGTTTTTCAACAAACCCCTGCTTGGTTGCCTACAATCTACCCTTTGTAAACATAAGGTCATCCAAATCTCTGCTGCCTATGTTCTAACTCAGAACAAGTCTCATTCACCTATCATTTGTGTTCACTGACCTAAATGGACTCCTACTCAAGCAACATCTTCAGTTTAAAGCTCTCGAGCCCACTTTCAAATACCTCCCTGATCTCACCATTCCCTATCACTGTCACATTTTATTTTTCACATAACACCAGGTTATAATCCAACAGGTTTAATTGGAAGCACACTAGCTTTCGGAGCGACGCTCCTTCATCAGGTGGTAGTCACCGAAAGCTAGTGTGCTTCCAATTAAACCTGTTGGATTATAACCTGGTGTTGTGTGATTTTTAACTTTGTACACCCAGTCCAACACCAGCATCTCCAAATCATGACATTTTATTTTGGAATGCTCCTGGGAAGCATCTTGGGACATTTTTTGACATTAAAGTTGGTATATGAATAAACCATAAATGTCAGCATTCAAGTCAACCTCTGAAGCTCAAACCAAAATATAAACCATTGAAGAGCTAAAAAAAACCTGGCAATTCATACTAAATTAATGTGGCAAATCATTGCTTTCAGCATCTAATGCATAGAGTTTATCATTTATTTTGAGTCTCTTTGGCTATGGCATGATAATAAGGATCCCACTCTGGCTCAGATGTGGCACCATCACTTTCATAACCACTCCTCCACATAATCATCTTTTTTATTGCCTGAATTAGACATCTTGCATTTTTTTTTAAAAAGATCTGAAGACAGGTAATGCAGAAATAGCAACTCACAAACTGAAAATGAAACAACATAAAACATCAAACCAGGCAGCACACATTTCCCACTCTGTCAGGTTTCTTTCTCCATCACCCATCTACCTACTCTATTTACATGAATATGTTTTACGAATGGCTCAGTGATGCAGAAGTTCAAAGGTTGAACCCCTTGATACAATTGCAATGTGGGTGCTATATCTTGCTGAGATCTTTTGAACACATCAGTTATTTGGGATTGACACATATCCCACATTAACAAACTGCATTGTTTATGTAACCCACTGAGATGCCTATTCTACACATTATTCATAACTTCACTCCACCTTCATCCATCCAACAGTTGTCATGGACATGCACAATGCTTGATGAAAAATTACAAAAGATATTAAATTGGTTCCATAGATTATGCAGGCTAAACTTACTTTGATTCTTGTCTTTAATTTCTTGCAGATTTCATTAGAACTGTATTTGTTTTTTAACCAGTGCTCCAGGGCAATTTGACAAATTGGATCCAAAATTGGCCTGGTGACACGAAAGCTCACGAGTAATGGTCGAAGGGTTTTTACGTGACTGGAAACCTGTGTCAAGTGGCATACCATAGGGCTCAGTGTTGGGTCCCTTGCTCTTTGTAGTGTACATTAATGATTTAAACATGAATGTAAGAGGTTTGATTAGTAACTTGATGGTGTGGTAAATAGCAAGGAGTGAAGCCTGAGGCTACAAGACAATATAAACAGGCCAGTCAGATGGGCTGAACAGTGGCAAATGGATTTCAATCTTGAAATGGTGATGCATTTTGGGAGCACTAAGAAAGCAAGGCAGTACAGGTTGAACATTAGGACCAGACAGATCTTGGTGGGCATGTCCATTGATCTTTGAAGGCAGCAGGATAGGTCGACATGGTGCATATGGAATACTTTATTAATCAAGGCATTGAATACAAGAACAAGAAGCTAATGATGGAGCTGCATATGACATTAGTTAAGCCACAGCTGAAGTAGTTTACAGACCTGGTTGCAACACAAGAGGAAGGATGTGATTGCACTGGAGGGGTGCAGAGGATATCCACCCTTCAGGGTTGGCGTGAGTCAGCTATCAAGACTAGATAAGCAAGAGTTGTCTACCTTGCAGCAGAGAAGGCTAAGGTGGGGGAACCTGATGGAGGTGAACAAAATTCTGAGAGACAGAGAGGGATAGATAGGGAGAAGGGAAGGGTCAATGAGCATAGCTCTGTTTTTTTTTGAGGTGATAAGCAGGCAGTTTAGAGGAGAATTGAGGAAAACAACTCACCCAGAGGAATGGGTTTGAAATACACTGCCCAAAAGATTCGTAAAGGCAGGAACCCTCAAGACATTGAAGTAGTATTTAGATGAATACTTAAAAACAGAATGTACAAGGTTATGGGTCAAGTGCTGGAAAATGGGATTAGAATAGACGGATGTTTGGAGACGATCATAGACACACGGACTGAACAGAGTCCTTCCGTGCTGTTAAACTCCGTGTCTCTAACATTTCCATTCCACAATCTGTTTGCTGGACATATTGAAATTGATGGGCATTTCATCCAAGTTACTGATGTAACCTACTGGGTATTAATATTTTAGCCACTGTTTGATGACAAATTGCTTGAAAGTAATAATTTTGGCATCAAGGCCGTGGGCACTCTTGGCGCAATCTTAGTTTTCTGTCATGACACTAAACTGTTTTTTGCCATAACATAACCATAGCAACAAGCTGTTGGTGTGAAATACTTGTTGAATGATGATGATTTGGTTCCAATGATTTTTGAGGACCTGTTCTGATAAATGACTCACAAGAGAATCGGAAATGCAGTGTTACAGGGACAGGATGGGAGTTGGACTCAATGGGCTGAATGATCTGCTTCCACATTAAGCAATGATTCTAAGAGAAGGCTGGTAGCTGCTCCTTGTTCTGATGGTACATTTGGCCTTGGGAATCTTCTTCATAGTAGATTCCTCCTTTTTCCATTCTCAAAGGAGTTATTTACTAATGCCAAATTTCTTCAATACAGCAGAGTTTCATGACAAGTTAGCAAATTACTTCACTCATCTTGCATGCTGTCACTTGCCATACTATCAGTGTGTCTGTACCTTGAAGATCATAGATCACAGAATCCCTATAGTGTGGAAACAGGCTATTCAGCCCATCATGTCCACACCGACCCTCCAAAAAGCAACCCTCCCATTCCATCCTATCCCTGTAGCCCTCCATTTCCCATGGCTAACCCACCTAGTCTGCACACTCCTAGACACTATGTGCAACTTAGTATGGCCAATCCACCTAACCTGCAAATCTTTGGATTGTGGGAGGAAACCAGAGCACCCGGAGGAAACTTATGCAGACAGGGAGAGAATGTGCAAAGTCCATGCAGACCAGTCGCCTGCAGGTGGAATCGAGCCTGGTTCCCTGGTGCTGTGAGGCAGCAGTGTAAACCACTGAGCCACTGCGGCAACAATAACAACAACTCTTCATAACTCAGCCTATATCGCCTGCAAGCGCTTATGTGGAACCGCAGTGCAAGATAAATAAAACATACCATTCTGGGGAGAAAAACTGATGCTAACTACAAATCCAAATATAGCATTTTATAGCTGAAAAGAGAGATTTATTTACAGACAATATGTGAAAAATTATGATCTTTGATACTGAATAAATGGCATTGTGCTATGTGCCAGATCAAATTAAATGCTCTTTGGTACAATGCAGTAGTGTAATGATAGAGATCCTGCCTGCACACTCGAATGGATTTCCTTTCTTGGAAGTTGTTGAAACAAAGACTCTGTTTTAAAAATCACTTCTACACTGATGCTTCAGTGATCAGGTAGTATTGCTTACTGTTCTGAGTAAAAGAAATTACACAGTCAGCCCCACTCCAAGACCGGAGCACATCACTTCTTTACAGTAAGTGCTACGACCAGCCTCAGATCATAGCATTCTTGCCTCTGAGTCAGAAGACTATGTAAGTCCTATTTGGGGTAGGATTTTATCCATGGACTTTGGGATCTGATAATTGGTTAATCAAGGGTCAAAAGTTTGCACCATGTGGAAAATGATAGCCCAGTGATGATCCACAATTTGAACAATTAGTCTCAGAGAGCAGGCCTGGTTAATCGAGGACAATTGTTAAGAGGATGCATTCCAACACTGAAGCAGCAGCAAACAGGGAAGAGGGGACACCTTAAGATGAGTACTCCCTTTCTCCAAAGTTTTCAAATGTTCAATAAAAGAAATGCTCTGCTCAGCCAGGTCACCACTGTGAAAGGAGAATCGCTACAGGAGGGCTTGCATCTGCAATTGAAGCCAGTAGGGAAGGCCACAAAGCCTGCTTGATCACTGACCACCCCCCTCCACCTACAGGCAGCTGAGTTGTTCCCTATTGTTTTCAGGGGGCTGGAGATCAAATGGAAAGTTCTAATGTACCTTTGACAATCAATCAGTCTTTAAGTAGCTCAACTTGCTACTGCCCTGCTGTCCTTGTTCCTGGCCCTGGGAATATGGGACAGGATGGGATGGAGCTGGCAGACCCACAAGCTCGCTGGCAATGCAGTGTTGCCTGTCTCCATGTTTGCCCCTTTCCAGGGTAAAAAAAAATTCCTCCCCTTAAAGACAATGTCTAGGTTGATAACTCCAGTACAATATTGAGGGAACTCTATGCAATGGCAATGACTTGTTTGGACTTAGATGTAAAACTGAGGAGTTCCCTCTGATGTATAAAAAAGCCCCATGGCATTATTTCAAAGAAAAAACGGGAGAGTTTTTCCTGGTGCCTTGGCCAACATTCAGCCATCAATCAACATCACTGAAATAGGCTATCTGGTCATAGGGCCTCCATTCGTTTTTGGGAGCTTGCTAAGTTACAAAATATTACAACAGTGTCAACACATTAAAAAGTTTACTGTAAAGCAGTTTGGGATATTATATAAATGCAAGTTATTTATTTTCCTTTCTGGTCAGAGGTATGTCTTTCAGATGAGACTTTAAAACAAGGACCAATTTCCATTTTCAAGAGGATGCAAAAATATTATTGCACCATGCAAGGAACTGTCTTGACCAAATTTTCACTTGTAACCAAATTTACCAATAACTGACTAACAGATCATTCTTTTTACCAGAAATGTACCAGTCATAAATTGATAGACGTGGGTTGAGATATCCTGAGGTTGCAATATATAACCTGTACAATACTGAAAGATATTATTGTTAAACTAATAAGGAACAATGTGGTCTCCATTGAACACGCTCATTCATCACAGGACAATATGAGTGGCATCTGTAATTAGAATCACAAGTTTTACTGGCTAAGGACACAGTAACAAGATTTATTATAAATGCTTCTATTGCTTGTATGCAGGCTTTTGGCTTCAAATTTAAGATATGGTTATGACTTTGAATCGTGGAAGGGAATATCAAGACTTTATTAATTGTCCACTGTTCGATGTTCTCAAAGATCAGTGAATTTTCCTGCATGAGGAGCACAGCAACAGCTAGCTGGTCTAGAACGTTGGTGCACTTTGAAAGCACAAATCCCAAGACTACTTCCTCAAAGGAGATCATAGCATCAAACTGCATAAGAGTTACTTTGAATTACCGATAATGGACTTACTGCACACTTTGCAACTCACTGTTTGGCCGTGTATCCCTGCTAGTCCTCTTTACAAAGAACACTTAGTGATTATATCATACAACATATGGACCACAACCTGCCAACATTGCAGTCATTTCGAATGGGCATTCTTTCTGGTTTTTACTCAGAAGTACAGAATGGGAGGAATTATATTCAGGATGACATGGCCAGAATAATATTCATATTGAAAGGAAGGCATGCCTGTTTCAAGGTTCACTATTCACTGTTTCTTATCTTTCCCTCTGGAAAACATGGCTCGCAATTTTATGAATATAGCCATCCAAACACACCTTGAAAATCAGATGAAAATCTAGGACCAGTAGATTTTATGCATGTAAGGGTTTCTGGTTGTCACAACAGAAGTGAATGAATATACAGTAGGAGGAAAGAATTCAAAAGACCACAAGTTATACACACCTTGCAAAAGCTCCTACTGCAGGCCATGGGATAATGTGGACATCTCCAATGGGCATAACAGAATCACTGACTGTTCAGAGAAGTTGTGACTATCCCATGTAATCACAATCAACTGCTACCATGGGAGTATGTGGACCTTGCGACATTCCAAGTACATCAAGGCAAACTGAAATTTCTGACAAACACCTTGGAATGACCAAAGTTAATTTGAGAGCAACTCATCTATATGACGGGAGCAGAGAAATCAACCAAGTAGGATGAATGGGCTAAATAGGTTTGAGACATCTATTTCAAGCTGGCTATCTTCCTCATACAATTTTAAGCACCGAACTGCTTGAGTCAGTGTACTTCTGGAAATATTTCAACCTTTTTTCTGACACCTGATGTTCTTGACCTTGCAATGAGTTGACTTCGAGTGCATGTGAAATAAATTCTGATGGTATCAGGACCTAAGAAATTTTTAAACTTCCTGAAACATTTCAACAATTAGGGGGAAAAAAGAACCTTTTCACCAACCACCATGCCCCTAAAGATAGACAGCTGGTAATCAATTGTCTTCATTTTTCTTCACTTTAATCAGTTCTTGATATGCCTGGTGTCCTTGTTCACTATTTGTCCTCATTTCAATATTCCTGCAGATGTCTCAATCATCAGTAAATTAGAAAACAGGCAACGCACTTGCCTGTCCTCTTAATATCAGCGACAAGGATCTTCCTATTTTTAATACCAGCAGACTCATTTGCATTGGAAGTAAGCCATGTCCTATATTCAAACAACTCAATCTGTTTGTATTAATTATAAAGGCAAATTTAAAACCCATATGCTCGACTGACTCAAATTAGTGCATCATTTTGTTAATCGCTCTCATATAAGATGCAGCTTTCCTTGTCTCCTCAAGGAAGAGTAATTTAACTTGCAAATTTCTCACTTGAAAATAAAAGTTAATTCTATCATGGCCCCTCATGCATGATATTGCTCAAGCTTGGTTTCATCTCTTCAGGTGACGCCTGGGACTCATCTGTTTTCATTTACTAATAGCACAGCTGGAGATGACACTTCTGAGATTAAGAACCCACAAATCGTAGCAATGTATCACTGAGTGATTATATATATTTATTACTAAGGTTTCCAAAAGAAAGTTTATTATTTTGCAAAACTAGAGTTAGAAAACTACAAGTTGAATTTTACTGACCCCCAGAGAAATACAAACTGTTTTTTTGTCTTCATTTCAAACATATATCAATTTACCAATATCCTGAGGTGTGAGTCACTTAAACAAAATATATATAATAGCAATATATGAACTTCCAAAGACTTAATAATCTCATCATCATTTTCCAACAAAGCCAGTTGAACTGTCTGTGGAATCATTTTAGAAATAGTCTTTTATTGAAAAAGTTAAGCATTTAACAACTAGAGCCATTCATTATTTAGATAGACTCCATCACCTGATGCCTCAAATTCTCAGGTCACTGGAGGCTGGAAGGCTGCACCCAATTTTACAAGTCCAAGCAGTGACGCTGCATAAAAACAAACACTGAAGCTAGTTATTGTCAGGCTCATGAGTAGTAATAAACAGGAAATAAACTATTGTTGGGTGTGTGTTATGAGGAATTACTACACTCTTGGGGGTTTACTGAAGGAGAGCTCAACTGGTTTATCATCATCATCTGAACTGAATATGTCTTGCCTGTGAAAACATTTACAACTCTGTTCACTTGTGTTGTTAATTATTTGACCTTTTTTGGGGGGCTGTTTAGCACAACCTCATCCACAGACTGCACCGAGCTCTCTCAAGCTTTATGTTATAGGGGCATTTGAGTAGCAACATTTTCTCCAAACCAATGAGGAAGACACACATTCAATGTTGATTATCTTTCGTAACAGGGAATGGTACATTTAAAACCACACTCAGTAACATGGTTATTTAAATAGGAGTAAAAATTAAGATACTCCTAAAAATGGTGGCTGATGTGCACAGTTTTACACTTAGGCAAGTAGATCTATGGTCTAATTAAAAGTTATTGACCTGAAACTTTAACTCCGTCCTCATTTCTACATATGCTATTGCTGAAAATTTGCTATACAAGCTGCTTCCTTTATCACAGAATCATAGGTAAACAGAGGGCCATTTAGCCCATCAAGCCTGTCCCACCATTCAATGAGACAATGACTGATCTACATATACCAAATCCCTGAATACCTTTGGCTATTAAAAATTGATCTGCCTCAATTTAAACCAATAATTTATCAAATATTAATGACAATTTGTGGGTTGTAGGTCACAATCTGTGGTACACAAAGAGCAGTTGCACATGTAAATGCACAGATACCTTTAAATAGATCGAAGTTTTGTTACCAAGATATCCAAAACATGACGGTGGGCTTTACACTTTCCAGGATAAGGTCTAAACCTGTTAAGAGTTCTTTGTAGAGGTAGGTACCATCCTGGAAAAATAAGGTGCATCTTTTTGAGGGGTGTATAGACACATTTGGGAAAGATAAGATGCCCTTTTGGATTGTTGAAATCAGATATGAATGTATCTGAAAACTGAACAAACTGATTGGAGCTGTCAAGCTGTCAAGACATTTTAAGCCTTGCTTGTTAATTGATTTTCCTGCTCCTCGGATGCTGCCTGACTTGCTGTGTTTTTCCAGCACCACTCTAATCTGGACTCTGATTTCCATCATCATCTGCAGTCCTCACTTTTGCCTAGTTATTTCACCCTGTTTGCTGACATAAGCCTGAATGTTGTCATTAAATAATTTGTGCTGCATGACTGATGTCACAACCTATCACTATCACAAGGGTGTGTCTGTCCAGCTAACTGACAGCTCCAAAAGGTTATAAAATTATGATACTGGATGATGAACATATGTGCTGTATTTATAAGAGATTAATTGCTTAAAAAAACTTCAATGGAACGAATGAGTTTTTGAGGAGTGAGCACTGATTGAGCAGAGATTTCAGATTTTGATTTTTAGTTTGATGTATTTTGTTGCTTAATGTGGTCATTTCTATAGATCTTTTATAATACATGCACATTGCTAGTCTAGCAAGGCTAAGATATCATGTTATATTAATAAATTGTCTTTGATACAAAATTCCTTGTGCTGTTACACTAATCATTGGCTTTACAAAGCAGTCAGCCAGTAATACCTGATTGCATTAAAACCAACACCTAGATCACAATGTAATTATGAAATAAATAACTAATAATTAGTAATTAATAATGGTTTGTTTTCTTATATTATTTATCCTTATACTAACTGTGAAAAGGCAAATGCTTTGAAAAACAACAGTGAATACAACAGAAATAAGACATATCCAAAATCTTCTTATGCCCTGAGGATGTTAAACCACAGACACACCGGTGAGTAGAAGTCTGCTCATTTTAAGATAGCTGATCATTATAAAACACTTCACTGTCATTGTGTATAAGGCAATGTACCCAGTGGACTGTGTAGTGTACGGGTTACAGCCTGAGCACGAACATAGGAAGCTAAATCAATGATGAAGTTATAATCAATTGATGACAATGAGACTCAGAAGAAAGGAACAACAGCTTGCTGCTAAGTTATAGTGTACATAATTTAAGAATTAGTTTAAGAATTCCTAAGACTCCATAGCCAAATCTGTAGCTTAGAGTAGTGTACTCCAAAACTCCCCATGACACCAAAGACAGATTCAATCAAATTGACTATTAAACCATTACTAATTAATTCAATCTTAACAACACCCTTTAATTTTGTGAGGGTAGGTATAACTCCAGCAAACAAACAAAAACAAGACTCAGAACCATTTGTATGACTAAATTTCTTGTCATTGAGCCAGTTTCTGGATTGGCCATCTCAGTTAAAGTCTGTTCTACATCTTAGATAAGCATAACCTTGTTTCCTTTTTTTAGTTGCTTGATTGTTAGATAAATGTATTGTTTTATTTTGCTTATATTTAATAAATTTTTATATTAATCACCAACTTAATAAGTTTTTGTCTGATAATTATAGATGTCTAAATTCTGAAACATCTGAATTAAACAGTTTGAAGGGATTAATTTGTGAATTTGTAATTAGGCATGCCAAATCAAAGACAGTGAAATGAGAAAAAAAACATTTTATGGAATTTAGAGAAGTCAAGAGCCCTCTGACAGAGTTCAGAAGAATTTTTGAATTGTTAAAAGTAGACATGAATACAATGTGCATAAAATGTGGATACATTTAAATCCTTTCTGAATTGTCAAGCTGGAAAAACATGTCAATCTCCTGGCATTTTAATTTCATTTAGTCTCTATTAGAATAAAAAGAATTGTTAATAACATAAGCCTGAGGAATATTAACATACTACTTAAGAGCGATTTCACAGTTGAACATTCTTACAGTGGGTGCTGGTCAGTTCATAGTTTGATTGAAAGTTTTAAGTTCTGGATGTAGGTTTGCTCACTGAGCTGCAAGGTTTGTTTTCAGACTTTTCGTCACCATACTAAGCAACACCTTCAGTGAGCCTCCGGATGAAGGACTGGTGGTGTTAGCCCGCTTTGTATTTATGTGATTGGGTTTCCCTGGGTTGGTGATGTCATTTCCAGAGGTGACATCATTTTCAATGGTGATGTCATTTCCTATTCATTTTCTCAGGGGATGGTAAATGAGATCCACGTCAATGTGTTTGTTGATAGAGTTCCGGTTGGAATGCCATGCTTGTTGGAATTCTGTGTGTCTCTGTTTAGCTTGTCCTAGGTTGGATGTGTTGTCCCAGTCAACATCCTACAGATGGATGAGGAAAGATACTACTTTGACTGGGACAACACATCCAACCTCAGACAAGCCAAACAGAGACACGCACGAGAATTCCTACAAACATGACATTCCAACCGAAACTCTATCAACAAACATATTGACATGAATCCCATTTACCACTCACTGAGAAAAATAACAGGAAATTACATCACCAACTCAAGGAAACCCAAACACATAAACAGAAGCGGGCTGCACCACCAGTGCTTCATTCAGAGGCTCACTGAAGACGTTACCTATCATGGTGACGAAATGTCTGAATACGAACCTTCCAGCTCAGAGAGCAAACCTACATCCCGAACCTCAATCTACGCTACAAATCTTCTCAAAACTCACTAACAGCTTTAACTGTTGACCACATCTTTAATATGGGGCTATGAAAACCAATGCCTGAGTTAAAAAAGGATTATGCAATTGAAGCAATTTCATTGTCGTGAATGGGTTTTTAATCAATAAGGGGTTTTCTTTTGACAGAATAGGGAAGTCATCATAAGACAGAACTTTACTTCATTTCAGCACAGGTCCTGAGGTCTGCCCATGTTGGTCACTGGGTCAGCTAGTATGAAAGATATGAGAGTGAAGGGAATTGAAAGGTGGATATATGAGTTAACATGTGCTTTCACTGACATTATAAAGGCCATAGGAACTGGTTTTAGATGCACAGATGGTATGAGATGCCACAATGGTATAGGTGGGGTCATGATGTGGGTGAGTGCGTATGGGAGGTGTGTGGAGTGGGGAGTGAGAGGGCTTCTGTTGTTATTTTATTATTTTCCTTTTAAGTACTGAAGCATGCAAGTCACACAGCCCACCTCTGCACCTGAAAGTGCCTCCACACTGTTTCTAGAGACTATGGGCCTGGCTCCCTTAAACACCCAACCTCCCCCTCCTGGTATGGAAATTATAGAACATTCAGGATACTTTCTCCTGAGTCAGTTTTACAGAACATTTTTGTCTCTGTTCCCAACTCAAGTACAACATTTTGCGGCTTCAAAATCATTCAGGGTGGAACAGGTAATTTGGTCTTTGCCAAATCTTTAAAAACTTATTCAATTAATTCCAAACTCTTTCACACCAACTCCTTCCCTATAAACCTACAATGTTTATATAAGTAGCCATATATATTATCATGCTTTTGAAAATATTTCTAAAAATTTCTTTTAGGTATTATGTTCTGGGTCATCAGAATTTTCTGCATTATAAGTCTCATGGACAGGAATATTTACTTGCATGTCAAGTCGAGGTGGGATAGAGGAACAAGTAGATCTAGGATCACTAACCAGTAGAAGGGCTGCAACCAGTAGATGGCCATTAAAACAAAAAGTAAGCCAAGAATTAAGCTTTATTTCAGAAAGAGAGAATTGAAATGTTGGGAATTTATGCTAAACTTGTATTAAACTTTGGTTAGATCACAATTAGAGTACTGCGTGCACTGCTAGCTGTCAACAAAAAAAGTACAGGAGCACCAAAGAAATACAGAGAAGATTTACTAAGATAAGAGGAATGTCTGTGGTATGCACATCAGAAAGGATTGACAAGCTGGGTCTCTTCAACTGATAAAATGACTGAGGGGTGGCTTAATAGAGGTCTCTAAAATTATACAAGGTTTTGACTTAATGAACAAAAGAACTAGAATATTTCTCTTTCTTTTCAAATATTAATTAGTGGCCAATAATATAAGATAACCAGTGCTAAATCCAACAGAGAATCAGAAGAAATTTATTCATCCAAAGAGTGGTGACAAGGTGGAACACACTACTATGGGGAGCGGCTGGCATGACTAATATTGGTGCATTTAAAGGGAAGCTAGACAAACGTATGGAGGGAGAAGGATTACAATCATAGATATTAATGAAGAAAAACAGGAGGATTCCAAAGTGGAGCAGAAATATCTGCATGGATTGCTAAATCAGCCTCTGCTTTATGTGCTACATAATCTCTCTTCTGATTCTTTTGCCAATTACCTTAAATATGTGCTCTCTTGTTACAGATGCTTCTGGCAATGGGAACAGCTTCACCATATTTATTCTGTCAAAAGTCTTCAAAGTTTGAAGACACAGCTGTTAGTTCCCTCTGTAATCTTCTTTCCTTTAAGGAGAACAGTTTCTCTAATCTCTCCACTTAAATCAAGTTCCTTATCAATCTGGTGAATTTCCCCTCACCCTCTTCAAGGTCTTGACATCTTTGCTAAATTGTGGTGGTCATTACTGAAGCCTAACCAGTAACTTATAAGGTTGAGCATAACCTCTGTGCTCTTTGTATTCTGTACCCTTGGTGTAAAACCAGGCCTCTGAAGTGGGTAATGTGAGACTGAAGGAGGGTGGCAGTGAGGAGCAGACTTCCAGATGGAAGTATGCAGCATATTAACTTATTTTTTTTCTGCATGTTCTCCACCCAACTGACCACCCGATTCACGAGCTGAACCATTTTGAATGAGGAGAAAAGAAGAGCCAAAACATCTAAGTTATGCAGAGGTTTGTGGTGGGTGGAGCTAGAAGAGATGACTGCTGGTGGGATAGTTGACAGGGATGTGCACTCAGACGTTATAGGTGATGGGAAATGACGGCGATCATAGGGAGAATTATGGGTCTGCAAATATGTGTACTTGTTGGGCCTTGTTCCTCCTGATCACTAAGCAATGCGCAAATGAATTTTTTTCTTGAATCAGTCCTTTCTGCCTTTTATATGCTGGAATTCTCTAAACCCCAGAAACCCAGTTTCCAAAGGAACTGAATAGGTTGAATTCCAGTTTGAAATTGAAAAGTGTCTTATTCCCAATGTGCCCTCAACCCACCTAGATTATATTTAACATTCATCCTCCCTGAACTTTCTTAACCACCCAGACCCCTGTTCCATGCCTCCATTTTGAAGCCCAGAATTAAGTCTTCTCAACTCCTTCTGCCATCTTCAAAGATTTGCTTGCGTGAACCTCAGGTATGTGGCTTGCACTCTCTGTAAAACTGCACCATTTGGGTTACATTGACTTTCCAAATGCTTCCTCCCAAAATACATCACTTAACTCTCCTTTACATTAACTTTAATTGTCTGCCTAGGTTACCTATACAAGTCTTGAAATCTGTATTATCCTCCACACTTTGTGCTGCATTTCTGATGATTGCATCATCTGCAAACTACTGAGTGAGAAGGAACAGTCGGAGACATTGCCCACTTCATCGTTTATGTTTAAAATTCCAAAGCACAAGGCTGTTTACATAAGTTTTGTTGATATAGCTGCAGTGAGAGAGAGGAACATTAATTACTTCCTGTTGACTGAAGAAATTCTGAACAGTACAAGGCAATTTTCTTTGCACGTCTAATTATAATATAAACCATTATGCAATCAAGTTTTTGATTTAAAATTATGATGGAAATCTAGTCTCAAGTAAATAGTATCTTCTAAAATGAAAGATGGAGCAAACTGACCATTCAGAGTACTTCATCGTAACAAGCCTCGTTGGTATGCACCTAGGTTTCTTTGTTACACAAAATTTGCTGACAGACTTTGTCAGATTTAAAGAAAAGCAGCCATGTCTTTCCATAATATTCCAGAGACAAAGAGAGATTGGAATTTTCATACTTAGTTGCATGCGACACTTGGCCTGGGAGCATCCATTTGGTAATGTTGGATTTTTCAGCACAAATCGAGGTAATTGGCGTGAAACATCACCGGCTTTTAAACACAAATTAAATACGGCTCAATTCAAATTTGCACACTTCGTTAGTCACGGCAACTTTCTGTGATTAAATAACAACATGGCTTTATGTCAGTAAAGGTTTTATTTATTTTCCAGGATAAATCAAATGTAAGTAATTTGATGCCTCTGCAGAGATCTCTCACAAACTAATTCATGCTGTCATACCTGGGACCTCCCTGCCCAATAGTATCAGATCCAGATCTGGATTTAATTCCAGGGCTATCAGGGCTGCCAGGTTCCTGCACAATTTGAGATTACCTAGTCAGAGCTGTCACTACGGCTGCCAAACACCTTGTTCCCATCTTCCCAGAGCTGTAGAACTGCAAACCTCTGGTTTTCCAGAGCCTCGGAGGGCAGTACCAGGGTTGTTTCCATGTTTAGGTCTGACCTTTCGGTGGGGCCTTTTCAACCACATCTCTGTTCCTTTCATTCCATGGACCAAAATTCTGGTATTGGAGACAGATGCCTTCCCCTTACATTATGCAAATAAAATCAGCTCTCAAGCCAGAAATATCAGTTGATCCATCTTTCCTGTGGCCAACATAAAGTACATCTGTAAGATGCAGATATGGTTGCATTCACAAAAATGGGAGAGAGAGCCAAATGCTGGTTTCCCAATGGCAAGTAATTGCAGTCTGATCATTCACTATTGTGACAGTGGCAAGAGTGACAATCAAAACATTTTAAAAAAAATTTTCTTTCTTTGGCTGCATTACTATGCCTGCTAACAGAATAGGAAATGACTGCTCTGATATTCCTAGCTGCTCTTAATGGAATAGCCTATCTGCAGTTTGACTTATATCCATGGTAGGTCAGACAGGCAGGTAGACATCTGGCAGAAGCTGGATTTAGAAAGGTCAGATCCTTACCTCTAGTCTTGCTTACCATCTTGCTGTGCATTGTTATCTTAGTTAATTGTGATTAAAAATTATATATGTTCAAAAAAAGTCATAAAGGTGATTCCACTCACAATATTCTTCGACTAAGGTGCAGAATCAGAAAACTTGATTCCAAAATAAATGAGAAGCTTCCCAGTTTATGATACGATATAAACTGAGGTTTGATTTGCTCAGCTATGTACTTCCCCAATTGCAACAAAATGCAGAGTTCTCAGACTCACTGTGTTTAAGACAATAGACAATAGACAATAGGTGCAGGAGTAGGCTATTCTGCCCTTCGAGCCTGCACCCTATTCAATATGATCATGGCTGATCATCCTTAATCAGTCTCCTGTTCCTGCCTTATCTCCATAATCCTTGATTCCACTATCCTTGAGAGCTCTATCCAACTCTTTCTTAAATGAATCCAGAAACTGGGCCTCCACTGCCCTCTGGGACAGAGCATTCCACACAGCTACCACTCTCTGGGTTAAGAAGTTTCTCCTCATCTCTGTCCTAAATGGTCTATCCCATATTTTTAAGCTGTGTCCTCTGGTTCGGCACTCACCCATCAGCGGAAACATGATTCCTGCCTCCAGAGTGTCCAATCCTTTAATAATCTTATATGTCTCAATCAGATCCTCTCTCAGTCTTCGAAACTCAAGGGTATACAAGCTCATTCGCTCCAGTCTTTCAGCGTAAGGTAGTCCCGCCATTCCAGGAATTGACCTCGTGAACCTACGCTGCACTCCCTCAATAGCCAGAATGTCTTTCCTCATATTTGGAGACCAGAACTGCACACAATACTCCAGGTGTGGTCTCACCAGGGCCCTGTACAGCTGGAGAAGAACCTCTTTGCTTCTATACTCAATCCCTCTTGTTTTGAAGGCCAACATGCTATTAGCCTTCTTCACTGCCTGCTGTACCTGCATGCTTACCTTCATTGACTGGTGTACAAGAACACCCAGATCTCTTTGTACTGCCCCTTTACCTAAATTGATTCCATTTAGGTAGTAATCTGCCTTCCTATTCTTGCCACCAAAGTGGATAACCATACATTTATCCACATTAAACTGCATCTGCCATGCATCTGACCACTCACCTAACCTGTCCAGGTCACCCTATAATCTCCTAACATCCTCCTCACGTTTCACCCTGCCACCCAGCTTAGTATCATCAGCAAATTTGCTAATGTTATTACTAATACCATCTTCTATATCATTAATATATATTGTAAAAATCTGTGGTCCCAGCACTGATCCCTGCGGTACCCCACTGGTCACTGCCTGCCATTCCGAAATGGAGTAGTTTATCACTACCCTTTGTTTCCTGTCAGCCAACCAACTTTCAATTCAAGTTAGTACTTTGCCCCCAATACCATGCGCCCTAAATTTGCTCACTAACCTCCTATGTGGGACTTTATCAAAAGCTTTCTGAAAGTCCAGGTACACTACATCTACTGGATCTCCCTCGTCCATCTTCAGAGTTACATCCTCAAAAAATTCCAGAAGATTAGTCAAGCATGATTTCCCCTTCATAGATCCATGCTGACTCTGACCTACCCTGTTACTACTAATCAGATATGTCATAATTTCATCCTTTATAATAGACTCCAGCATCTTTCCCACCACTGAGGTCAGACTAACTGGTCTATAATTTCCTGCTTTCTTTCTCCCACCTTTCTTAAAAAGTGGTACAACTTTAGCCACCCTCCAATCCGTAGGAACTGATCCCAAATCTATTGAACTCTGGAAAATAATCACCAACGCATCCACGATTTCTCTAGCCACCTCCTTCAGTACCCTGGTATGTCGACCATCAGGCACCGGGGACTTATCAACCTTCAGACCTAACAGTCTCTCCAACACCAATTCCTGGCAAATATAAATTCCCTTAAGTTCAGGTCCTTCAGCCACTGTTACCTCAGGGAGATTGCTTGTGTCTTCCCCAGTGAACACAGATCTGAAGTACCAATTCAATTCTTCTGCCATTTCTTTGTTCCCCGGAATATATTCCCCTGTTTCTGTCTTCAAGAGCCCGATTTTAGTCTTAACCATTTTTTTGCCTTTCACATACCTAAAAAAGCTTTTACTATCCTTCTTTATACTATCCTCCTTTATATCGGAGAATTATTGGTAAGATTGTGCAGCTGACATTATCTGCAAGTGATACACTTAGTCCCTCCTACAGTTCTTGTCAGGCCCTTACTTCTATACTTTGTTCACTGGTTCTAAGTACAAATCAGAACTGAAGAGGTGGGCAGTGCAGAAATAAAATGAGAGGAAAGCAGGTATAAAAAAGTCATTTTGTGGTCCACTTTTTCTTGATACCTAATATTTGAATGCTGAAATTGGTTAGAAACTCTTCCTTTGCCCCCCAAACAGATTTCAAAAAGATCAAATAATTTATTCTAATTATTTCAGTAAACCATGACCAAGTCTTCAATTTTATTTCAATGAGATAGTAATCCTGTGGGTCTACACCTGTTTGCGTATTGAGTTTTCTTGAAGACAGAATGCGAGTGCAAAATAAATTAATCCTTCCCTATCAAAACTTAAGTTGTTATACTGAAAAAGATTTGAACAATGTTCATGGTTAATAGCAGGATGGACCACTTAGAATATGCCAGACATCAGCTGAAAATGTCTTGGGTAATAATGTTCCAACTGTGCATCTCTCTAATACTTGGAAAACTGTAAACCAAAACTGTTTACAAAACATTGTATTTATATTTCTCAATACAAATATCAAATTGTGCCTTTACTCAGCATACAACTATGTCAATCTGCCTTTCCTTTTTGACCCTTTCATAACATGTGGCAGGATTGTCCATTCAATTGTCTCTTCCCTTTGTTGCCACCAGCCCACACCACACCATCCCAACATTACATTACTTTAATTCTTTTCCAACTTGTCCCACTATGACCAGATACCTCAGTTGAGTTTGTACTTCAGATCGCACAATGTCATCTTGAGTGTAACCAAGATTCCATCCCTGCCCTGTGTTTTTCTCAGCAATAGATGAACTCTTAGCAACATCACTCATAGGCATGGGGCTATATGTTTGCTCTTAGTGCCTACCTTGATTACCTTATCAATATCGCATTCTTAGAAAGTTTGTCCGAAACTCATTTGTCAATGAGCAAGGTATTTATTCAACATAATTTCAGCAAAGCCAAAACTATTCCATGGGGCTCCTTTATGACTTGTTTGAACATTCAATCCCCTCCCCTCACCATTCACTCCAGGTGAACCCAAAAGATTGTAACTTCACTTTTCTATCTCATCCTTAGCTTTAAAGTCCACACTCAAACCACAGCCATGACTGCTTATCTAAATGTGGACTGGACACCTACCTCTGTTCCATTTCAATCACACTCCCGTCTCAATCCTCAGCACCCTGCTAGCTTTAATTTCAACTCGTGACATGTGCTCTCATTGATCCACTGCATTCCACAGTATAAGCTCTAACTTGCTCAAAGTACTGCAAGCTTTACCCTATCTACTGACTCAATCCCTACTCATTGCAAGCCCCTTTACGTCCTTGTGGATAATGCACCTGCCAGAGGCTGAGCATTGCCAAGGGACCCAGGCCACATGTGAATGAGGTTGGGATGGGGGTTGATGGCTGGGAGTGCAGAGGAAATGATGGAAAAGGTTGAAAGAAATAAAAGTGGGAAGCTCTTGGTGAGTTTCCCACCTTCTTGAGGCCATGTTCCTCAATCAGGCAATGTATGTGAGCAAGGAAGAGCCCATCGCCCTCCTCTGGAAGTGACGGCAGAATAAGGCTCTTAAGCGGACATTAACTGCATACCCAAATCCAATAGTGCCGAGGCTTTATGAACCTTCCCCCCCCCCCCCCCCCCCCCCATACTCAATCTCTCCCCAGAAGCCAATCCGGTCAAGTTCAGAATCAACCTAGTGAACCATCTCTGCACCCCTTCCAGTAAGTATGAAGATAACATTAGACTGCAGTGCAATATTGGTTAAACTGTGGTGTTACACTCTGTTACTTCATTGAATCCTGATTTAGCTGAAATAGTGGCAACTATAGAATGCAACTGAATGTAAAACATCCATCAAAGAACCTTCATCTAAAAATTATTCATAATTTCAAAATTTTTAGAATATTGACTGAATCACTTATATGCATAGCCTTATTATAAGTGCCTCATTCATTACAAATAATTTGTTAACGGTTTATGAACTTGATTTCTGGAACGCTATAAGGTAGATTTTGTGAAAGGGTAAACTTGTACAGGATGCTCTGAGCATTAAACCTTTGAGGTCTTCTCACCTCAGAATTTGAGTTCCTTGTTCAAATATATTGTCAAAATTTCAGTTCATCCAAGCATCAAGATGGACAGTGTACTATTTATAAATTGGAAGCCATTCGCACATGTTTCTCTAGACTAGCAATGAAATGGGGCCAATATTCTGGAACAGGTTTACTCTCCGACACATTTTCTGATGAGTTCCAGGGCATTTCATACACAGAGTAAAAATACATTCATAGATTAGTTCAGTGCAGCACAAAAGGTCCTGCAGCTACACTTACAAATTTACCCAAACTAACTTCACAGAATACAAAAAACACTGAGATAAATAGTGCTTTTGAAATCAGAGAAAGGCCAACCAGTACAATGTTATTATGCTGCCCCCTATGGGTGATGTAGATACACAGAAATGCTCATCTAATAAAATTAAACAAAGAACTGTGATGCTGAAAATCTGAAACAAAAACAGAAATTGCTGGAAAGCCACACAGATCAGGCAGAATCCTTGGAGAGAAATAACATTTTGCATTTGCTGACTCTCCATTCGAACTGCGAACAGCTAGGAAATTGTAGTAAATATGGTCAACACGTAAACTCCCAGCACGTGCTGTGGTGCCACAAAGCAACATGGCGATCTGCTTGACTGTTCCGCACTGCCCACTATGATAAGCTGCCTGCCTCTCCCTCTCTACTAAACTGTAATGCAAGCCAAAGAGGCGAGCAGTCTTTAACTGAGCATGGAAATCCCTGTGCACTAAGAAAGCAACATGATATACACAGAGGCTGACAGGCACCAAGCAAATATGAAGTGAGTAAATGCTAATAAAGTAAGCTAAGAGCTGAATGATGTAACTTGAGTAGATGCATGCTTCTTCTTGAGTGCTTGGCAGAAGCTTGCAAGTCAACGGTATTGCTGAAAGCTTGAAGGGGGGTAGGAGGCAGTCTGAGAACAGGCATGATCATGTGTTAGGATTGGTGGTTTGCTGGTGCCAAATGAATGGGATGAAAGGTCAAGGAGGATTGTGGCAATGGCATAGGCATGGACATTGTTGTGCAGAGCTAGTTGGATTATGGACAGGAGAGGCATTTGGTGAGCTGCAGCCTCAGGTATCCAAAGTAATTTACATACCAGAAATTTCCATTGCCTAGCTTCTTGGTGGCGGAGAGGAGAATTAGAAGTGGCACATAAATAAGATAGTTTGGGGGTTTATTGTGATGTAAATGTGTGGAAATAAAGTAGTCACTGTTCAATGGTGAGATTCTTAAGTCAACATTTAAGGGTTGAGGGGAAAATTGGGAAAAAGACTTTGTCACCTTCAAGAGGCACAGTGGCTCAGTGGTTAGCACTGCTGCCTCACAGCGCCAGGGACCTGGGTTCGATTCCAGCCTCAGACAGACTGTCTGTGTGGAGTTTGCACATTCTCCTCATGTCTGCGTGGGTTTCCTCTGGGTGCTCCGGTTTCCTCCCACAGTCCAAAGATGTGCAGGTCAGGTGAATTGGCCATGCTAAATTGCCCATAGAGTTAAATGCATTAGTTAGGGGGAATGGGTCTGTGTGGGTTACTCTTTGGAGGGTCAGTGTGGACTAGTTAGGCCAAAGGGCCTGTTTCCACACTGTAGGGAATCTAATCTAAAAAAGAATCCAACTCTTCCATTCTTACCATATTTTCCCACCTTACTCTTCATTGCTCATATCAAATCAAGGAGGATAGAATGCTACCTGTTACTTGCAATTTCACTGATGAAAAGAAATGTGGACGTTTAGCACCATCTGCAGGTTTAACTTGCAATTATATAAGAATTTAACCTTCTTTGCTCAAGACATTTGAATTGAATTTGAATTGAACAATTAAACTACCTGGCTGTTATGAATCATTTTGAACCATGAGTCCGTAATAAAAATAAAAATACAGGAATCACATTTATTTTTAACCAGTGACTCACTGCAGAATTCATTTGTTACTTTCAGATCTTTACACTCTTCACTTAGAGGCAATAAAATAACCGCTATTCCTCTGACCATAACCACCTTTACGCCAACTTGTGCCTCCCCATGGCAAGTGGGCTTGATGATGTATATGATTTGGAGATGAAATTGCACCCAAATTCATGACACATGAGTATCCTGCCGGATGCCAATTCAGAACAAAAGCTCACTCGCTGATAATGGCGAGAGTAGGACTTGAACTCTTCACCTTCTATTTATGAGGAAGGAATATTACCGCTAATACAAAAGCTCACTCTAGCTAAGTTGCTGAACAACTTTGTTAACGATGTTGAACCATCATACAAAGCAACTTTGCACAAGTGTATTAACTACTGAGTTAATAGTAATCCTCAAAATTTTAACTCCTGGATTTCTACATTAAACTATAACACTTTGGGACAGAAGGCAGTGGTAAACTTGTCATGGGGGAGCTCGGTCTATTGCATTCGCTAACAGGAATCAGGGTTCCTTCCTTGCATTGAGAACACCATTCTAACAGCTCCAGTGAACCACATTATCGATCTATTTTATTCTCCTATGCGTACCTCCGACATAAGCGGTTGTTCCACAGTAGACATACTTTACAAAATCTAAGTATACATTCACTGTACATTCCACTGTTCTCCAGTATTATGGATAAACTCCAGAGCTTTACTGTGGAATAGGACACATATATAGGACACAAACAATATACACTAACAATAGCAGAATACATGGAACTATTTTTACATATTCTGTATGTCCAGGCAGCATGAGGAGGTGGAGAAGTCAACGTTTCGGGTGCAACCCTTCTTCAGTCCTGAAGAAGGGTTACACCTGAAACGATGACTTCTCCACCTCCTCATGCTCCCTGGCTTGCTGTGTTCTTCCAGCCCTCCTGTGGGCGGCACGGTGGCACAGTGGTTAGCACTGAACAACTTTGTTAACGATGTTGAACCATCATACAAAGCAATTTTGCACAAGTGTATTAACTACTGAGTTAATAATAATCTTCAAAATTTTAACTCCTGGATACTCATGTGTCATTTCATCTCCAAATCATATACATCATCAAGCCCACTTGCCATGGGGAGGCACAAGTTGGCGTAAAGGTGGTTATGGTCAGTGGTTAGCACTGCTGCCTCACAGCGCCAGAGACCCGGGTTCAACTCCCGCCTCAGGCGACTCTCTGTGTGGAGTTTGCACATTCTCCCTGTGTCTGTGTGGGTTTCCTCCAGGTGCTCCGGTTTCCTCCCACAATCCAAAAACGTGCAGGTTAGGTGAATTGGCCAAGTTAAATTGCCCGTAGTGTTGGGTGAAGGGGTAAACGTAGGAGTATAGGTCTGGGTGGTATACGCTTCGGCCGAAGGGCCTGTTTCCACACTGTAAGTAATCTAATCTAATCCTATTGTCTATCTTGGATTTCAGCATCTGCAGTTTATTTTGTCTCTATTCTATATATCCAGCTGGTTTTCAATGTTTATTTATACAGAACCCACTAAGTGTGTGATGCCATATTCACTATTAATCTTCTTGTTTCATGATGTACATTTTATAAATAGTTGTGCTCATCCTCTAAATCCTCTGACTCTGTAATGTTCACAAACATGGGTACACAAACAGAAATAAAGAAGAACTAAGTACTTTTTTTGTTAAGCCACATGGATGACTCTTGTTTACATTTGAGCATACAGAAATTAAAGCTCAGCATTTGTTTCAAAAGCACCTACAAAAGTAGTTGTCATTATGTAGCACTGTCTGATACAAAGCAAGAGTTCTCTTGATGATACTAGCCATATTTCTAAGGATCCTCCAAGTTGCAATCCAGTCTACATATTTCCAATGCACTTGCCAAAAGTTTCCATGAGCTTCATCATACATCTTCTACATATCCTGCTTTGTTTATCTTTCCATTTCATATCACATTATCCCCTCATCTCATCTTCATTTCCTGCTATTCCACATTAACAATTTTCAATATAACACATGATCCTTCAACGGACAACTTTACAGTACATAACTGTTTCCTATTCATTGTCCTGCACATAACCAAATTTTTCACAAAGTTCCTCAAAAGTTTTCTTTTGTTACAATTTATTAATGGTGTTGCTTTCAGAAAAAGTGCTTTGCTCATTATAATCAGCAACCTCCTGAATGGTTCAAAAGAGGTATATTCTCTAACATGTATTTTCCACTTCCCAGAACAGTTTCATTCATTTTATCAACACCGATATTTATAGCCCAACATAAAAATAAAACAAGAAAATGGATGTCAGGACTTATCACTGAAATGTGACCCCAGTGGTCATTTCTTGACATCTTTTTATCACACCATATTGTTTTGTGCATGTTCATAACACAAATTAAGGGATGCGTCTAGCTTTGTTCTTTATTCACTTACCCCTTCCATTGGGGAAATGAGGAGGTCATAGAGAGCACGAAGAGGTTGCTTATCGACTGAGTTCTGTTTACGAGGCAAAGATGAGGTGGAGTCTTGAAGGCCTGAAGTGTTGCTGCTGAACAGACTGCTCATACTTTGACAGCTCCTGAAAGGACACAATATGACATCATCAAAACCAAAATTACAGCTTCCACATTAGCCTTCAAGTAAGAAAAGTTTATTAGAGTACACTGTTCATTTAAAGTTACCACTACATAATTTTTCCCACTTGTGAAGAAACCCTTTTTGCTGATCAAATGTTAATGGACAAATGTATTACTTTGCTCATTTTTCACACAGACATGCAATCGCACATTCAAATCCAATCAGAAAGATTTCATACTATAATGCACTGCTATTTTAGCACCAGAAAAGTTCCAACATTGTTGTATGTCAATCTGCCTGTAAAGCACGTAAGACACTTTTCACTGTATCTCAGTACATGTGACAGTAACAAATCAAATCAAATGTCAAGCTTACATATTTATACCTGCAAACATAATAAAATAATAAAAATAATAAAATCTGTACACTACTTCTTCCAAAACAACGTGGTGAATAGACAAACTGCATTGTAATAAGATGGTGGTCAAGTGAGCTCTCGTCTTATTAAAGCAACATTCGGCTAAAATAAAAACAAAGCCTTTGGAGAAACTCAGTAGGTATGGCAGCACTCATGGAGAGACAAACGGAATTCATGTTTCGAGTCCAATATGACTCTTCTTTGGAACTCAGTTCTCAGTAACTCAGAACTCAGTAATTTGAAGCACTAATTACATTGATAGGAGTCTGTTCCATTTGTTCACTATTCTGTTTTAGGGAATAATTTCCCAATACTTAATCTTGATCATGGTCTATGAATCTTGCATTAGATCCTATAGTCTTCAGATAATTTAATAACTTGCTTACTCAAGTTATCTGCACCTTTAATTAGTTTAAAACTTTGCAATATATCTCATTTTGGTCTGGCTTTGTCCACATAAAAATAACTATAAATGTGCTGCACAACATCTGGACTCATTCTCCTCGAAGCCTTGCCAATACATTAACCTATTGTTTGAAACAGAACACAGGATTTCCAGGCTCATATGAGGCTGAATAAGGAGCAAGGTGGGCACAACAATTCACAGCCCCTCTAGCTTGTCATCTCATTTATGGACCTTTGGTATGGAGCTAAAGGAAGCAGCAGAGTTGACATCTGCAAGAGTCTGCCAGCCAATTAAGAATAACCCATGGCCTTTTCCAGGGGATCTAGTATTCTCTGAGGCAGGGTTTGAGCTCGTTCCTCATCTGTCTGAACACGGCTGCAGCCACAGACCACCAGTGGACTGTTAAACTGATGCCTCTTATTTCTGATTGGCATTGTTTCCATGATTCAGATTTTCCTTTACAGTTCACTTATGTTGAGTGCCACGCTGAGGACCCCTGGTGATCACTTTTTGTCAAAGCTCATGCAGTCAACAAATGATATTTATAAACTCATAAGAAATAAGTGTGGGGAAATCTTTCAACCCATTGTATCTGTATTCCATATTCAATTAGATCATGAGTGATTAAACTTGTAGCCTTAATGTCTCTTATCTGCCTATCCTCCATAACCGCAACTCCTTTGTACATTAATAATTTAACTCACCCTTGAACATATTCACTAAACCAACATCCACTGCCCTCTGTGTCAGAGAATTCCAAGGAGTAATGATTCACTTGGGGAAGATATTTCTCCTTGCGTCTAACATAAATGAGAGACCCCTTCACTTAAAACTGCGTCCCAGAGTTGTAGATTCACCCACAAAAGGAAACATCCTCTCAGTACTTGCTCTTTAAAGTGCTCTTAGAAACGTGCCTGTTTCAATAAGGTCACTTCCCACTCTTTTAAACTCCAGTGGTATAGATAAACTTCCACATAATTCCTTCATTCTAACAATCTGCTTCACAAACCTACTTCTGAACTACCTTAAAATACAAATATATCCTTCCTTAAGTAAGAAAAGCCAATACTGTGTACTGGCTAATGCTCTATAGTGTTGTAGCAAGACTTCCCCATTTTTATATGCTACCTCCCTTTTACAATGAAGGCCAAAATTTCAACGTGACTTTTAATTACTTCCATTGTCGCTGCATTTTTATATTTTCTGATTCACGTACACTGACCCCTCTGAGCTGAATTATTTATTTCGAAGTATTTACTCTATATGCTAAAATAGTCAATAAAATAGCAATTGACCTCCTGAACACCACATTCTGTACACAGTGACTGCACATGTACAGACTGCCCACCTTTATTTTGTGCTGACTATTTAAGTTGAGGATCTGGAAGCTGGGATAATGGCCCTGACAGCAAGTGTTGGAGTTGTGGGGAAGGGTCTGTGCAGGGTCCAGCCTCCTTTTTGCCTGGGAGTGACAGGAAAATTGTGATAATATTGGGAGGCTGCCGAGAGATTGGGAGAAATACAGAGGCAGCTAGGAGGTAGAAGAACAGGGATGCTGCAAAGAAGAGAGATCAACTTCAAAACAACATTTTTTAACAATTATTTTGTCATTCCAGATTTTTTATTTTACACACAGCAACGCCATCTTCAGACAGGCAGCTGCTTCCTGTCACTTGATAATGATGTTAACTGTGTTTCTGTCTTTGCGCTATCTAAAAGTGGAACTTATAGGACACTCTTCCCACTTATTTAGCATCATTAGCAAGGCATAACATTTAAAATGCTTTACAAGTGTATTATCCAACTCAATTTAACACTAAAACACATAAGGATATATGAAGGCTGATAACCAAAATATTGGCCAAACAGGTAGATTTTGAGAAGTGTTGGAACCGAGACATTGAGGAGGGATTTGACAGGGAATTCCCGAGTTGAGGGCTGCAGGATCTGGAGGAGTGGCCGTCATTGGTACAGTGACTACAATCAGGAAGGAGTGCACATACCTCAGAGGATTGGAGAGCTGAAGGAGATTACAGACATAGAGAGAGATTAGGCCATTGAGTGACTTAAAAAATATTTAAAATGAGCATTGTTTAACCTGGTGACAAAGTACATCCATTAGTACAAGTGATGGGTGAACGGGGCATTGCTATGTTCTAAGAAATGAGCAGCAGAGTATTAGACAACCTCAATTTGTGGAGGGTAGAATATAGGAGACTGACCACGGTGCACTGGAATAGTTCAAGTCTCGGGGTGACAAAGATATTGATGAAGGTTTTAACAGCAGATGAGCTGACATGACAGGAGATGACAACAATAAAGAGGTGGAAATAGGTTACTGGACATGTTACAAACCAGGTCTGCTGATATCCTTAAATCTTTCAAGTTCTAAAATCAGTGTGATTGTTTCAACAGATCACAACATTATGAAAGCCAACCCAGCAATGAGATTAACCATCCAACTATTCACCTCTAATGTTCATAACGCACAGGGTTAATGTTGAGATATTAGAGCGTTATTTTAGTATTCTTTAACAAGTTAAAACATATCACTACATCCTAAAATTATCATAACTGAATGAAAGGTCTGCATGAAATGTACAAGTACCACATCAGTCACAGTGGCTTCCTCTAACTGTAACCAGATTACTTTACACAGATTACTTTTCTGATGTAATTACATCTTGTACATGTGGCAGAAGCATTGATAAAGGTCTCTAAGCCAATGGAAGGAAGTCAAATAGGCTAGTGGCAACTCTCCAATGTTAGGCAAGCGCAGCTAAATTGCCAGCACGTGTCAATGAAAACAGCCAGAAGATTTATGGAAGGATTTTACTATTGTCTGACTGGAAATGTGGTCATTCCTTCCTTGCCTCCAGGTTAAACACTATAAGCAAAGGAAATTCCAAGTTTTGTTTCATACCTATTTACCATTATTTAGAAATAGTTTTAATAGGCAGGGTTCACTAGCTAAATAAATTTGATTTGTTTTGTAAGAAGTTGCTTTTCCATCTTATAACTGTAATCTAATTCTGATGATTATTGATCTCTGCCACAGACGTATCAGACACAAACAATGCAGTCAAAAGGAAGGCTCTGTGACTGTTCAAGGCTCTGTCATTTCATAAATATTCCAATTTGTTTTTGGCAACTGTTGAATGAAACAGAACTTTCCTGTTTCAGAACTTATTTTACATCTCCTCTCCTTAATCCCTTCTCTTTGAAATAACAGTGTAAAATCAATGACGCACTAGTGGGACTGGGCTCTGCTAGATATTGTCCTGCCAGCACTCTCACACTAGATGGCACTGGAGATTTTCCAATGCATCTTTCTTCCCCTTAACTATGGGTCATCATTGACATGTCATATAACACAGAGGTTTCAAAGTATGGGCATTTCTGTGGTCAAACATTGATTTTTTTTAAACTGCAGCCACAGTAAAATTTTGTTCTGTTCAGTAAATCTGTTTACTTGAAGAATTTGGATTTGTGTATATTTATCAATTGTGCAAAAAGTCAAACCCAACGTTCAGGTGATGTACTGTTACAAAACAGGACTGACTAATCCAGCACTGGCTGCTAAAGGATATGGCCAAGTTGAAAATTGTAGCAATTTTTATGTAGAAATGGAGGCATTCTGCATTTCCAGAGTTGGGGGTTGTACTTGGACTATAGCAGACATTACATATCCACATCAGATGCAGGGTCGTATGGGAAAAACAGAAGTGGCAATGTGTCGTAGTTATCAGTATGGGCACTGCCAACATACCCACGTGCATTGAGGGAGAGAGGGGAGTGTTTGATCATTCTGCTTGTCTTGCAGTGAGGAAGGAGAAGTCCCACCATGTCCTGGGTTGTCATTTTGGTTAGCTTATTAGTGTTTATTTGTATAGGGTTTCAGGAACCTTGAGCAACATTGCAATGATGTCACAGTATAAAGAGGACAATGTGGACAGAGTTAAGAAAGATGTGCAGAGAAATGTCTGGAGTAGTTTGACTAACATTAGGCAATAAAGTTCATGGACCAGTCTTTAAGTAATGTTATGCCTCATTGCCAGTTGGAAATCAAGCTTTGCTATTCCCAGAGTTGTCACAAAGTTAAAGATTTTTAAAATTATGCAGAATTCCTAATTTACCTATCTTTTAGACCCAAGTCATCAGAAAGCACGGGCCAGATTTCTGTACTTAATAAGAATTGCTACTGATTACAAAAAAAACTCTAGCTAGATGTTAACATTATGAACCATCGACATGTAAGTCTATTAATTAAAACTCTAACTCTCATAAAAACATTCCCTTTTACACACAGACAGGGAAAAAGACATCAGTTTTACTAGCAGAGGGAAAGACTGGGAAGATAGTTCAGTGGTTTCTATTCACAGGTTTTTGCTGAGGTTATTCTTATGCTGATCTTCCTTCTGCTTCTGATCTTCCTTCTCCAGATCCTTTCACTTGTTTGCAAGAAGCAGAGTGACTGGCTCAGACTTATGAAGTCCTCTGACTTATTATTTAAAAGTCACTTAGAGCAACTGCTGAAGGAAAAGTAAAACTGGGGTTTATTCATGCTCAAAGCAGTTTTATTAAAGAGAATAGAGACACCTCCTGAGTGTGGAAATCTGATGGCTTCTCTCAATCTTGTTCACAGCCCCACACTGTTAAACTGCCTGGAAGCTAATCACCCAGTTTTGACAGAAGGAAAGCCTTTGACATTGATAACTCATCCACACACCAATCCACATGTTGCCAAGTGAATCTCCATTTTTTGGTTCCAGCTTATCTGCAAATCATCCACAATAGCTTGAGCCAGCAGCTGTGCAAACATCACTTCTAACGAGTGGGTCACTTACTTTCAAAACGTGCAGCACTGACTCAACAATCCCTGGTTTTTGAAACATTTCACACCACAATAAAAAATACAGAAGGATAAAAAGGCTCACTTTACAATAAAGTATCAAGGCTCGAGGCTGGTATGTTTCTGAATGCTAATTATCATACGATTTAAGCTTAATACATAGTAAACAGTGTTTTGAAAAGCATGAAAGCATTCTTAACCTTGCCTTATCTCTGACCAGTCTGTCTAAATCTAAACTCTTGGATTTGAGCACATGACAAAAGAAAAAAATACAGTCTATGCTGGGCAATAAGTTGTGTGGTTATAACAGAGAGTATAGCAGAGGGACCCGGATTTATTCAGTGGTGGCATGTGGTCATACAGAAGCAGCTACAGACTGTATTGGATCAAAAACTATGCAACCATATAAAGCAAGAACATTCCACTCTGCACAGCCAGTGGTGGGGCTTGAACAGATGGTACAGTCAGCATGAGCCTCTTACTTCTGTGAGTAAGGCATCCAGTGCAATCAGTAGTAGACAGCAAGCTATTTGAGTGTAGCAGTGGTTATAGTCAACAGTGGACTTCGAGATGTGAAGATATGTTAGAAGGTTAAGAGATCTCAAAGGAAGCATTTTAAACAATGAAGTTAAAATATTGAGAAGGAAAAAACAAAATTAGTTTTAATAGGTAAGAGAAAAGAAAGAATCCCGATTATATGTGCAGCGCGATCAAATAAAATTGAGACTTATTTGGTAACAGGAATAGGATAATACGAGGAACATATCTACTCCTCCCAGGACAATAACCCTGCAAAATGAAGTAAATTGGAAACTCATTGAATGTAATAAGGATGCTGCAGTTTTTAAATGGTGATGTGTTAAAATGTAATTTTACTACTAATTGCAAAGCCGGCAGTGCTAATGCGATCGAACGGCTGACTGATTAAATTAGATTAGACGTGTTGAGATAATTTCGCCCGTATTCTTTATAGGATTTTATATGGAGAAAATGATCAGGAACTGTTTGAATGACTGCTCATCTGGACGTGATTTAAATAGCTTGTTGGCTGCAAAGTTCTTTGAGATGTTCTGGGATCATAAAAGATGCGCCATTAGTCAAAGTTCTTTCTTTAAATGACATTAAGTTGTAGTGAATACACGAGCCCTTTGAGTGTCACCCAACACTCAGTAAGACAGACTGACTTTCTTTAAACTATACCAGCCAGTTTAATCTATCACACTCTCAAAGATAAGCACAGCTCCTTTCACCTTTTTCAAATGACTTAAAATCAGATTCACTCTACTGAAGAATAAATATTAATAACCCAATAAGATAGTTATGTTAAATAGGCAACATAACAAACAAATTGCGATGTTCAATCCACATTTTCCAATTTTCAAAATAGTTTATACTTTATTTGACTCCTTTGTTTTTACTGGATTCAAGTCATACTGTGCAACATTAATAATGCATTCATTTTCTGTGCACTACTTGTCCAAAATCTTTCCTTATTAAGTATTTTCACAGATATATATTATCCTCTGCAAACTATCCATAGCACATCAGGGTGTACACTCTTCTCTCAGCATGTTTCACATATCTCAGGATGTCCAGTTCTCTCCTCATATAATCCAAATACATTATCCTCCATACATAATTTTCTGTGCCTCAGCAGGCACACCATGTCACAATAGTGGACCATCAATTTTCAATTTCTATCATCTGATTTTAAGATGGTCATCTAACCAAGCTCAGAAAACCACTGTGAAATAAACAAAAATAGTTTGAGTTGAAATTAGCACTTGTATCAACGGGCCCTGAAATTCAGCCAGATGTAAAGAAACCATCATTTCTGAGTTTTGATTTACACCTTGCTAGACATTTCACATATTGGAATGAATGATACCTGCTATCACGTTCGGTAAACGACAATGGTGTGTGACATGGGAATGCACAAGTAAACTGTATTTCTGGAAACAGCTTTTGAGCACAGCAGAGAAGGATAATGGATTTATAATACAGAACTGAAAGAGATTTTCTCTCTCTTTCTCCCTCTCCCCTCCTCCTTCCTGTTTGCTTCAGCCTATTGAGGAACAACACCTTGTGAGTAAACAAATTAGAGAAACATCTCTTCACTGAAAAACTCAAGGATATTTATAGATGGAGCCACTGCTGAGGATATAACACATCCATTAAACAACCATGGTTGCAAGTTCAGATATAACACCTCAAGGACATTTTTTAAAAAATCTACACCTCTTTGACTTTCCTTCTATGCTGGACACACTCTCCTTTATACACTTTATACCTGTTTGATGTAATTTATTATTTCTTTCAGCGTCAGTAAACAAAATTTTTTTTTGTCTGAAGAAAACCTTTTAATTGGTTCGTCAATTTTGACGAGAACAATGTTTTAATTGAAGTGTGATATAGCTGCATGCCAAAAACAAAGAATTAAAAATAATTGCTATGAATAATTGAGGGGCTTTAAAAAAGGGCTTAATTCACCTATCCTGGTTATAACAATTACCTTTCTGAATGACTCACACTATACATGCATATACGTATTTTGTATACAACATTCTGCAATCCATCCAAGTATCTCAGGCTGGCAAATGATTTTTTTTCCCCAAGTACTTTGAGGCATACACTGGCCTTTCAGCTCTACTCTCACTAACTTTGGATGTACATTATTTTTCTCATCGCTGTTATGACATCCCAAAGTGAATAGTGCGGTCCTGAGCTGTCAGCAACAGCTCATATATATCTCCCCCTATCTACTAACATATCCTGAAGTTATATGTCAACTTCTTTACCCACAATATTTTAAACTGACTGATGGCATTGTTTCTCATGTAAGCTTAAGAAAGATAAGGTTTACCAGGATGTTGCCTGGTATGGTAGAAAGATCGTATGAGGAAAGGCTCAGGCACTTGGGGCTGTTTTCATTAGAGAAAAGAAGGTTTAGGGGTGATTTGATAGAGGTGTACAAGATGATTAGGGGTTTAGATAGGGTTGACCATGAGAACCTTTTTCCACATATGGAGTGAGCTATTACGAGGGGGCATAGCTTTAAATTAAGGGGTGGTAGGTATAGGACAGATGTTAGGGGTAGATTCTTTACTCAGCGAGTCGTGAGTTCATGGAATGCCCTGCCAGAGCAGTGGTAGACTCTCCCTCTTTATGGGCATTTAAACGGGCATTAGATAGGCATATGGAGGATAGTGGGTTAGTGTAGGTTAGGTGGGCTTGGATCGGTGCAACATCAAGGGCCAAAGGGCCTGTACTGCGCTGTATTTTTCTATGTTCTATGTTCTATAAAGGAGTTTTTGGGTTCTTCCTCGTGTAGTTTAACTCCTTGAATCTCTAAGCTGAATAGTAAGGAGTATGTTAGATTTCTCAAGGAAAGCACTCTGCCACAACTAATTAAAATAAGTAAGAACTTAGATGATTGTAGTGAAATGCAAGCCTCTCCATGGTGCTGACACCATCAACAATAAATTTTGGAACAGCCTCATTCTGTCATTTTGTGGTTAAAATCTGCGGGGCCCATATGATTCACAATTGGGCAGAACATCCAAGGGATGAAATATCACTCGACTTAGAAAGGTTTGTCAGCAAGATCTATTGAATTTCTGAAGGCAGCCACACTTAACCCAGGACTTGACAGGGATGCTGATGAGTTTGTTGACAGAATGGCACGATCTTTAATGTCAAGGCAACGCAACATCTCCCCTTTGTTATCTGATACCAGTCACTCCTTCCATTGAATGATGAGCTGCAAAATCTTTCTTCTCTTAAGAACTCAAATGATGTGGGCATTGGATGAATATTTAGAAAAAAAATAACATTCAGCGATATGGGAGAAAGGAAGGCAATTTGGAATTAGTAATAGAACCAGTACAAACAAGATGGGTCAAACGGCCTCCTTCTGTGTCATAACAACTCTGTGATTCTGGTAGGTGTTTAAAAATGTGGTTTGCAATCAAAACACCATTGTTCACAGAGCTCCATATGTACTCTTCATTCTCCAAGATCTTAAAAATGTTCAACAGAGCTGCTTTTATGCTTGCAAAATCTTTTTTGGAATCAGGTCAGCTAAACAAAAAAGTACCCCACATGATAGCTTGAGGGGGTTTAAGGAAAAGAGTGTTTTGCAAAACTTAGCCAAAATATTTAGAGAAATAAATTAGGAATGAATTTTTGAACTATATCCAATTTGGCACTGCTTATTTATTTGTCAATTGAAACAATTCTCCTAGCCTTGGTTGGCAGTATGGGGTCAATACAAACAGCACAGGGACAGAGATACAGATACATTTACAGCTGAATTAAATCCAATGGGTCATATCTGTCTCAGTGAATTAACAATTCTATTGGAACGGTGCTTAAACATATTTTAACGAGTATCTTAATCAGTACCCTATCCTGTGGGTTTGTCTGAATATCAAATAGACACAGAGTCATGTTAGCCTTGATGTTTTCCTGAGCCAGTACTTTATCGATTTTCTCACTGCAACTCACAGAGAAAGAGCAACCAGTTGGATAAAGTGCCAAAAGGTCACATCATTATGAGCCACTACCTACAGGAAAGGAGCGCTCTGGGAAAAAAAACACTGAAGGGAAAAATTATCCTCCTGTATAATGATGGTGAAGTCCATCGAACTGGGAAGAAAAGCATTTATCAAGCATTACTGTAAGAATGGGAAGATTATTCCAGTAGAGGGCAATAAAGTATCATGACATGAGTTACCGAAGTTATTGGTGATGAAATGGCAGGTAGCAGCTCCACTGCTTGAATGAAGGATGGATGCACGTTTATCTTTCAAAGCTGAGGCAGAACTAAATAGACTAATCATGAAGTTGAAAGATGGAACTGAGAGGAGAGTAAGATGAGAGAAGAAAAGAGAAATGAGGACCTGGTAACAAGCAAAAAGCACGAACAGTTATAGAATAAGATGAATGGAAGAAACAATTATTGTCTCATTTAGAAGCCTTAGCAGTGACAACTCTGGAAAACAGAAGCACTGTCTCCCATTGATTCATTGAGTGAGGAGCACTCTTGTGAGTTTGGTGCTAATCTTTGCAAAACTGATCATGAGCCATGCTTTACTTTAACATTACTTTGTATAAAAATGACTTTAATATCACATTATCTGCATTGTTCTCTTCCCGCTGTAATCTACTGGCTTTTACAAGCTAAATTTGCCACTACCTCATAATCCGTGCGGTTTCCATATTTTGTGATTTCCTGCCACAGGGACTTTGATTCCTTAATGATTTAAAAAAAAATCTAAGATATACAAAGAAACAATTGCTTTGGAATAATAGGTAGTAAACTTGATGAAAGCAGGCACCCACCACATCAAAAGCAAGCAAGGATGGTAGTTAACCACTTGATGAACACACAACAAATGCACTGGATATTGCTTATCAAAATCTGGATACATTATAACACAGAACAACATGGCAATAAAAGGCTGAGTCAATGGAACTGATTCTGCAGACTTACAGAGAAACATTTGCCTGTGAGGCCTTACTTTTACATTATAGCCATGAAATTCTCATATACTTCAGTGTGGATCTGTGTTGATAGCATATTATAAACTAAAACAGAAACAATGATCCTTTGTCACCACCTCTACCCTTCTTTAAATTTACATAAGGGCTATGTCTGATATCATTCACCTGCCTGTGAAAACAGGTTTAGAAATACTATTTAGAAAGGTTAATGCCTATGGAAAACTGGGAAAGTGCTCAAAATTTCTATTTCTCCATTTGACTATTTTTCAGCAGGTTACAATTCTGGCTTCAGCTCTGCATCCAAACTTTTACATGGTTTACATGGCAAAACAAACAGCCATTTGTCAGAGTGACAGCCAGAGAATGAGAGGAAGTGAACAGCCTTCCTTCTCTAACAGCGAAAGAAAGCAAAATAACACAACGAGAAGTAGCTGAAAGGGAGCATTCCACTCAGGCTTGGCTCTCCTTTACAAGACAACTGGCACATCGCTGATATTGAAAGGGCACTTTATTATCTGGAAGCTATAACAGTCTCATTTGTGCTCCCTCAAAAATAAAATTCCCTCAAAATGAAATGGAGATTCAAATGCCCAATACTAATTCATGCTACTTTCAATATTTGTAGAAATTTTCATGAGCGCTCTGTGCAGATTTTCTATTTACATTCTTGCCCTAATTTGCTCCACTTTTGCACACTAGAGTATAATAGTATTGGCCTTCCTCTGGTACTTTACAAATATGGTCATTTTCTTACCAGTAAGCCTATTCAGTCTTGGATAGCCATTCAATTTCAGAGGTAGCTAAACCTTTCCTAACCAGACATACACACTTTCCATCAGGGGTTGTTAAGTGGCAATTAGGTACAAGATCCTTGCACTGCTTTCTGTTCCTTCACCCAAGACTGTTAAGGGCAACTGCAGTGCTCCACCACCGCTTTCACAGAGTTTGACTAACTGATTACATAGGTGGGTTCCATGCATAATGTGAATACATACAATTAGTCAGTGGCATAGTAGGTCAACACATACTAGTCCCATTGACTTGAACTGGATAATTCCACAAGCCCAAGAACCGAAGAAGATGTACTCACCACAGAAAGGATACTATGCAATGGCACCTTAACTCTAATGAACGAAATGCATATTCACTGTTGTCAGAGAACGATCATAGTCAGAAAGAAAATGCTACTGCCAGAAGTGCCTAGGCCTGTTAAAAATGGTAAACTTTTTTGTTCCATAGTGAAGGTTAAAGCTATGCAAACATTTAAGCATCTAGAACTGTAACTGTGGCAGTGGTTGCATTGGTCAGTCATTTTGCACCAGGCATTGAACTGTCTCGTTCTGACAAATGGTCAATAAATCTGCAAGTTATCTGTCATTAATCTGCTAAGTGCACTTTGTGAGTATGAAGAACTCTAAACTATACAAAGATGTATCCTAATAAACACATAAGGAGATGCAGATGAAATGCCCCACTTTCATTAAGAACAAAGATCAATACAGCACAGAAACAACCACTCTGGCCCACCAAGCCTGTGTCGATTCTTAATCATGATTTAGAATCCCCACTTATTGTCCAAATGCAGTTTCTATTCCTCTGATGGCCTTCCATTTATGTATCTATCAAGATATGCCTTAGACGTTGCTAATGTGCCTGCTTCCACCACCTCCACCAGCAGTGCATCCCAGGCACCCACCATCCTCTGTGTGAAAACCTTTCCCCGCACTTCACCCCTAAACTTATCCCGTCTCATCATGAACCTGTATCCTTTCTAAGATGGCCTTTCCACAAAAGTCCCTGGCCATCCATCCTATCAATGCCTCTCATAATTTTGTAGACCTCTATCAGGTCACCACTCAGTCTCTGTCTTTTGAGTGAAAACAATCCGAGTTTATCCAACCTCTCCTCATACCTAAAGTTCTCTAGACCAGGCGATATCCTGGTGAACTTCTTTGCATCCTCTCCAAAACATCCATAATCCTTCTGGTAGTGTGTGGCAACCAGAACTACATACAATATTACGAATATAACCTAACTAAAGATTGCCAACTTGGCAACTTTTATATTCAATGCCTCGATCGATGAAGGCAAGTGTATTGTATGCATCCTTGACCAGCTTATCCACCTGTGTGATCTTTGGACTTGTATGTCCAAAGACCCTGTGTATGTCAATGCTCCTAAGAATTCTGCCAATTATGGTATAATTCATACCTGATTTTGATCTTCTAAAACGTATCACCTTTGTCTGGATTAAACTCTATGTGCCATTGCTCTGCCCAAATCTGCAATCTATCTATACCCCACTATATCCATTTAAAAACTGTAAAACTCTGACCCACTATCTATTTATATTTTTATCCAGGGTGAAAAGAAACAAAAATATGATTTTTTAACAAAACTTTCTATACAAAAACATCAAAATTAAATTAATCAAATTTGATGCAGTACACTTAGCATTAAAAACCACAAAAATGCATTTACAGTTTTAAAAATGTTATGTCATTAATCAATTTATTTCCTTGACGTCTGGAATTACATACACTGCCAATGAACAGGAAAAAGTTAGTTCAGGAGGTTATTTACATAAATGTTTACCAGCACTAGTGTAAGTGCATTAATACTTAAAATAATGCATACACCTTTTCAATGCAGCAACCCAGTTATGAGGTGTCATGATTTTAATCTCCCTTCAATAAGTTTTTGAAATTACAGTGCACACTTGTGTAAAGCTTGGGTTTCTAAGACTAAATTTCAGAGGGTCAACTTCATGAGAAATAATATTTTAGATAGATTGAAATCCACTCTCTGCCTTCATTCTGCCATCAATTAAGTGTCAAATAAGAACCTGTTCACAGCACACCCACCCCCCCAAAAACAGCTCCAAAGATGGTATAAGTATCTTTAATACTGATGTTTTAATCGTAAATTACTAAACAATCTCTATGGCTTGATTTCTTTGAATGAATCAGATTTATCAAATTCATCAAAAATGCTATATATACAAATTTATACAATTTAAGTAATTTTTCATTGTGTAAAAACTACTGCTACTTTGGCAGCATAACATGCACTAAATGAATATTAAAATCCACAAGGTTAACCCTCTTCCTTGTTGCCAGAATCAAATAACATGCTCCTAGTCTGAATGGCATAATCATGTTGTGGTTCTGTTTGTCAAGCTGGGAATTTGTGTTGCAGACGTTTCATCCCCTGTCTAGGTGACATCCTCAGTGCTTGGGAGCCTCCTGTGAAGCGCTTCTGTGATCTTTCCTCCGGCATTTATAGTGGTTTGAATCTGCCACTTCCAGTTGTCAGTTCCAGCTGTCCGCTGCAGTGGTCGGTATATACAATGTATTCGCCAAAAACGGATACCCGCGCAATTTCATCAACAGATGCCTAAGGGAAAGACAACGGAATGAGGACATGCCACAACCCAAAGGACGAGCCACACTACCATACATTAAGAGCATTTCCGAACTGACAGCCAGATTACTACGACCACTAGGACTCATAACAGCACACAAATCAACAGCCACTCTCAGACAACAACTCACCAGAACGAAGGACCCAATACCCAGCATGAGCAAAACCAATGTAGTGTACAAAATCCCATGCAAGGACTGCACAAAACACTACATAGGACAAACAGGAAGACAGCTAACGATCTGCATCTATGAACACCAACTAGCCACGAAACGACACAACCAGCTCTCCTTAGTAGCCACACACGCAAATGACAAGCAACATGAATTCGACTGGGACAACACTACTATTATAGGACAAGCCAAACAGAGAACAGCCAGGGAATTCCTAGAGGCATGGCATTCATCCACAGATTCAATCAATAAGCACATCGACCTGGACCCAATATACCGACCACTGCAGCGGACAGCTGGAACTGACAACCGGAAGCAGCAGATTCAAACCACTATAAATGCCTGAGGAAAGATCACAGAAGCGTTTCATAGGAGGCTCCAAAGCACTGAGGATGTCACCTAGACAGGGGATGAAACGTCTGCAACACAAATTCCCAGCTTGGCGAACAGAACCACAACAACGAGCACCCGAGCTACAAATCTTCTCACAAATTTTGGGCATAATCATATAGATCACCTACATCATACTCACTATATTATTGACCATTTCAATCCATCAATAATCATAACCTTTCTTCCCACACCCCTCCAACCCATTCAATCGGGATTTGCTAGCATTGTAGCTGATATGCTGCCACCCTTGATGAATGCGCGCTGTCTTCCAAATATTCCACTTTTTTCATGTTATCCTTGAAGGGCTAACTCAGAGAGATATCCAGTGGATGAACAAAGCTGGTTAGACCAGTGGGAAGTATTCATTTGCAATGTAACTTCAGCAATAATATATACCATCACAAGGGGTGATCTTACATGTCCCAGATGAGAAGACTTCTTCTTTTTACATGATCCTCCCGCTCGGAAGGTCCAAGATCTTCTCGGCCATACTTTCAAACCACATTCACCGATGTGTCCTTTTCATGAATGTGGAGAAGTAGCAGATCATTGAGCACAACCTCTAATAAGGAGCTTGACCACCAAAAATCCAGCTGTTAGGGTGGCCACAGTCCTGATGGTGAGTGGTTTTCCCCACAAGGGTACAATTCTCTCATGTTGGAATTGGTAATTGTCTGCCAGTTGTGCGGTGTAAATGTTACTTCCCACTTCCCAGCCAAAGCTGAAAGTTGCCCAGGTCTTGCTGCAAACTGCTTCAGCATCTGAGGAGTTACTAGTTATATCGACAATGTGGAGTGTAAGGACGATTACTGATAAAGCAACAAAGATGCTTGGGCTTAGGACATTACCCTGTATATTGGGGCCACAATAGCTTGTGATGTCAACAAAGTCACCACCTGCAACAGAAACTTGACCCTTGAATGTAAATTGGCATCCAAGATCAACAGAGGGTAGAAAACTCATGACAAATGCTTGGATAGTGAGCAGACTTGCATGACGAGCCACATATGGTCACAAACCAGCTGTATGTTGAAAGAGTGGACTCACACAATTAATAAAGATATAGCCATTCATATAAAATAAAGTTCATGCATTTGGTGGCATCTTGCACCATGAACAAACATTAATCATGCAGTGCTTTCTTGTCCTGCATTACTCCTTTCAAATGGAAGTAGCAGTACATATCTTTAGTATAAATGCTGAGGGTGATGACACCCTTGCCAGCAACAGTTATGAGAGTGCAGTGCTGAAAAAGCACAGCAGGTCAGGTAGCACCCGAGGAGTAGGAGAATTGATGAAGGGCTTATGCCCAAAACGTCAATTCTCCTACTCCTCGGATGCTGCCTGATCTGCTGTGCTTTTCCAGTACCACACTCTTGACTCTGATCTCCAGCATCTGCGGTCCTCACTTTCTGCTGGCAACAGTTATGGAAGCTCAATGAAAGCCTCATACAATGCCTCTCAGCAAAACTGTGGTGCTCCTTGAATATCCTCCATCGGTAAGGTTTCCAGTTCAGTATTCTCCTCTGCAGCTTGAACTTAAAACTATTCCTTTCACTCTGCCATATCTGTAGTTAGACTAACAGTGCAAAAGGTGCAAAACCCTCTGCTCTGCAGACAAACTGAAACTTCCAGAATGAATCAACACAGCAGACATCACTCGCCAGGAATACTAAGCCAGCAACTAACCCATAAATACTTGATGACTTTAAATTGTGGTGGTGAGGGGGCTTTCATGCCAGAAAATGTCATGTTGTGCTGTATAGGCTGGCAGGTGAAGTGCTAGGGTGGCCCAGTACCATTTTCCATTGTGAATGCTACTACTCCTGCCAACAGTATGACCTCCTTTGCCAAGGGAGCAGAAGTGCATATTTAATTGGAGGTTTGTGAACACTTACTGGACACTTAGTTTTCTAAGCCAACGTGTTTTAACAGGATTCTTTTTTGGTAAGAAGGGGTTAAATTAATATGACTTAATTTTGTCCTGTGTAATGAATCATGCACAAGAATCATGAATCATGAGAGTTTCCTATTTAATTTACCTGCAAGACTGTATGTGTGCTGTAACAAAATACACAAGGATACCCAATGGAGAATGCAGTCAGTTATCAATGCCAGAACATCTAAATGGCATTGATCAGTCAGTTAAAACCCAGTAATAGTGCATGTGAACCCTGTGCAATTGCTCCATTAATAAATGCTTGACAAAATGAAAAAAGAATGCAAGGCGAGAAAAGCTTCGCTTCAATGATCAGGCATGTGAAGAACAGCACGAGGAGTTTAGAGGAAGGAGAAACAGAATGTGTGTCAAGAATGATCACACAATCCCACCTCTTGAAAAGGATGAATAATGCATGAAGGGTAGCAAGTTGCTGAAAGAGTCAATATTCTCTCTGAAACACATAAGATTTCCAAGATCATGGGGAAAAAAAGATGACATACTGAAGAGACTTACAAAGATATGTTGCCTTACCATTTTGCACGGCAAACACATGAATAATCCAGCAAGCAGCCGGTAGTGCAAGATGGATTAGTTGGCTTCCTACTTGTGCTGTAAACTGCTATGCCTCTAAGCACCTGCTATAAGAAAATCAGCCCTGCAAAACATCTAATTCCATCCTGTTCAACATGTGAAATGGTGTTAACCAATGCAATACTGGCATGTGACTTGCAGAACAAGGGTTTAGAAAAAGACAAAGGGAGGCAATGTACATGCCAACCTGTGCACACAACAAATTAAGAAAAACTGATTCACAACAGGGATGCATGCATGCCAATCTAGCAAGATAGTGTCTGTTCAGTTGGAAGCATGCAGTGTTCACTGAAACTGTCTAACTACATGGAATAGTCAAAGATGTGTGTGTGTGTGTGTGTGTATACACACAATATTAATAGACCAAAACCTCGCTGGTGTTGAGTAATTGAGATCGAATCATTTCAGAATTTTCTGGACAAAACAATGACAGTAGGAATGCCTGACCACAAGTGCGTGAACTGGAAAACACTGAAGATGCAGATTTTGAGCTGAAACATAAAAATGGCTGTAATGTTATCAAGTGATAATAAAAACTGCTGGACTTACGCAAATACTGTATTTGTCATCATTTCCACCTTTTCTGATGCTGTAAGCCTAAGTTGATCATGTTTTCCCACACTGCTGCAAAAGGGGAGGAGGGACAGTGAAAGAGATAGAGACAGAAGGAGAATGATAACAAAGGTGAAAGCCAGAAAGAGCCAGAGGGAGGAACAAGAGAGAGCAAAATGGAGAAATAAACTGATAAAGGAAGAGGAAAACAGAGACCAGAAAAATGGACTTTTCTCGAGAGAAACCAAATGAGAGAGATAAAGAGGTCAAGAGAAACTGAGAGAAAGGAGCACAGAGAGGAAGACTGGACCAAGAGGGAGGAATAGGAACAGAGTCTAAAGCTGTTGTAGGCCCATG